>NC_072775.1:24536552-24780391 GCF_022539595.1 Amphiprion ocellaris
TAGGAATAGTGAATACATATGCAAGACGACTTCAAAATATTTTTGATTGCACAGCATAGAAGGCAAATGATATATTAAACCTACCTGCCAATAAATACGTTTTAATCAGAGGTGTAGTATTCATTTTGGGGGACTGGGAAATATTCCATTATGCCAATTTACTGGCATGATTTGGACAATCATGCCAAAAACCCTAGCATGAATATAGTGCTATTTTATTTTTGTGAACTTAAAATCAGATATGCTGGCCATTTTCTATTACTTGTTGGTACTGTTATTACTTCAGTCTAAACAGGCAATATAGCAAGCTAAGCTCATCTTGGTTATCTGGCTCACATACAAACTGCTTCTCCTGGGAATGACTGGGTGTAAAAATTTAGTACCAACTACTGTAATCTCTCTGTAAGTACTAGTTTGTGTAGTGCAAACCAGATATTTTATTTTCATAATTGTTGGTAAGTAAACACTCCACTAAGATAATCATTACATTTAAGTTTACAAGCAGCTGGTTGTTCTTGATTATTTGGATTATGCACAGACCTCAATCAATCACGTCAACAGTTTTCACTGGTTGTACTCCATTAAATAAGTTGTCCCTGTGAAGAGTGTTGACTTGGCTGGGAATCGTAAATGAGAATATCTCAAAACATAAAAGAATTAAACCAAAATTATTTGCAGGGTAAGATACTATGTTTTGATTGTTTTGGGAATATAAGTAACCCAACCATTTGATGCAAAATATAAAGCTGTATCTCATTCATGAGAAGGAACTGTTCCCTTTAACAGCTGCTGTATCTAGGGTTACGTAGTTGATATGTTTGTTGCTACATCTGACAGGAAAATTTTGAAAATCAAGTACAGCTGTGCTGTGTGGGACTAGCATGACCCTATTTTAGGGGCCAGGTTCTCCCGCAAAACAAATGGTCTTAAGCTCTGACATAGGGTGTGTCCCAGCAGAATGTCAGAGTTATGTACTCCATGGTCTGCAGAGTGATAAAAAGGGAAACAGAATGCCAGTCCCTTCCCCAAACCAGGGTGTGGTGCAGAGACTCGCTACACCACACACACTGCAGTTACACATGTTTTGCATTCCATTATTCCCTAAATATAAGCCAGTATCTTCAAGCGAAGCATATGTATTAATGCTTATGTTCCACAAATGGTGTCACCCAGAAACTTATATCGTGCTAGTTTCACATAGATACATCTCTGGCATTCCTTTTGTAGCCCAGCAATGTTGAGGTGGAGATAGTTACCATTGTCATCTGGGAGGCAGGATGCCTTCAGATAAGGCTGTCTAATTATAATTTTCTTTTTTTGTCTCATGAAATATGAAAGTGAATGTCTTGGGTGCCAATTATGGCCTCATTACAGGCTAATTTAAAGGAAATTAAAAGGCCAACCACTCCATATATCGCCACCAGACAAATGAACTGGCCCCCACACTCTAATTGAAATCCTTTGTTTGTGCAACAGACATCAGTCAGGCTGCCTAATAGCTGTGATATAATTGATTCCAACATCAATGATAGTGCAGTGCATAATTGGGCCTGACCCACAGAGTGAAAATATTCACATGGGACAAAGCTGTTGATGTCACAGGAAAGTTCACCATTCTCATTTGTCAGAGACAGACAGTGAACCCGGAGTTCAATGTCTACATAACAGCACTGGCTATTCTTAAGGGACTTGGATAAGTACACCATAACAGCAGGATTGATTAGCTCTGCTAGAGACTTTATTGTATCAAATCCAAGACAGATGAGCACATTTGGATTTTTCTTTCTCATTGCTGCACTTATGTGTCTGTGGATAAGTCATAGCTTTTTGCCTTATGCACACAGATTTTGAGTAGCAAGTGCATGTCATGCATACATTCCAGATTACAGTCACTGAAAATAATACAGCTTTGCACAATGGAGAGCAGTTTTGGAAATGCATTTTTCACTTAAATATTTTAGGAATGGGCTGACAGAAGAGTAATTATCAAAGGCTGAAAAGCTCATGGTGACTAAAAGCCTGACTGTAATTAAAAAATAATTTCCAAGAATCAGGTGTCTTCCCTTTGACAGTTGCGTAGGTTACTGCTCAATTCAAGATACCTATAATTAGTGTCATGCTGTTAATTAGAGACAACTTCAACCATTTATCCTTCTTTTCTTGACTGGGATTGTTGGTAACATCATTAGCATTCCACCATTTACCCTTGTTGTCAATTCGGGTTTGGAAGAAAAAATGGAGACAGACCTTCCTCTGGGGTTTGAAAGGCAACAGATGCTGGGAATTTCCCTGCGCATGCTGGAAAGCAAAATATGTCATCTTGGGTCTAAACACCGACACTACATGCAATGATTTGCCGAAACATAGCCCAAACGACATGCCAAAATGTTCAGCCACTGCTACAATTTGGATTCGTTTGTCATATTGAAGCAGCAGTAAGTCAAAGTGCTTGAATTTGCTGAAGCTCAGCAAAACATTTTGCAACTTAAAAAGAGCATCAATTAGACCACCGTTCAAAAGTTTGGGGTCACTTAGAAATGTCCTTATTTTTGAAAGAAAAGCAGTTTATTTCAATGAAAATAACATTAAATGGACCAGAAATACAGTCTAGACATTGTTAATGTGGGAAATGACTATTCTAGTTGGAAACTGCAGATTTTTAATGGAATATCTCCATAGGGGTACAGAGGAACATTTCCAGCAACCATCACTCCTGTGTTCTAATGCTACATTGTGTTAGCTAGCCATGTTGAGGCTAATTATTGATTAGAAAACCTTTGTGCAATAATATTAGCACATGAATAAAAGTGTGAGTTTCCATGGAACACATGAAATTGTCTGAGTGACCCTAAACCTTTAAACGGTAGTGTATATGCTGAGACTTGGTGTGCTTCTCAACCACAAATGTTGGGTGAGTCCAAACACAAGATATCCTTCTACTATGTGCAGAATCTATCAGATTTATGTGTCTTAAACCAAAGTAATAACATCTGAGCAGACTGACATTGCATCATTACATCATACAAGGCTCAAAGATCCTGCAAACAGAGAGATGTGACTATAACTGGTAGCTGTGGCGTTTTCTATCCTGCTCAACTGTTGCCTTCCTCCACCTCCTTTCTTTCCTTTGTCCGTGCGCTTCTCATTAAACCTGCTATCTTGCATTCAGCAGGGAGAAGCCCAGCAGTGTCCCTCGTTAACTTAGTTATCAGAGTGGCTATGATGAGCAGGCAGAAGGACTCCCCTCAGCTCAACTGTGGACCAGCTCTACCAGGCCATAATGAAATAATTCACCAAGGGACCGTCTCCCGTTGGGAGGTTAAGGGGTCTCTCTGCATCAATTAACATTTTGTGGTCTCGTGGAACAAGCCTGGTGAAGACTAATAGCAAGGGAAGTGTGAAATCACCCTGCCCTGGCTGACAGTCATGTGCATTGGTAAGTGAAAATGAGTTTTCAAAATTGGAAAAGGAGAACTGGTTCAGATGGAAGGAAAAAAGAACAGATTACCATGGATACCGAGGTAGTCCCAGAAATCAATAATCTTAGGTGTTTTGAATGGGCTATTGTGCAATTGTTTAGACCTTCTCCAATAATAAATTTGTCTTGCTCCTCCCAGTGAAGAAGGCTTTAATGACTTGAGGATAACTACAAAGGCTGCTCACAATGAATAGCCTAGTTTTATAATGAGACAGCATGCAAAAGATAGTTTGATTTCGACTCTGTCTCCTCACCTGGTAGAAGTTGGGCCAGTAGGTGCTGACGGCCAGTTCCACCTGTCCCCAGGAGCGAGAGGCTGGACCCGACACGTTCCAAACAGGCATTCCCATGGGACTGTTGTTTTCCTTGATATAGACATTTAGGTGACCAGGGTGACTGTTGTCTCTGCCTCCTATATAGTAGTTGAAGATAACACAGTGGGTGTCATTCTCCCTCAGCTGGGGTGTCAGCAGTAAGGCCTTCTGCCCTGCAAAACGTCCTGATGTGTTCACCATCATAAAAGCTGAACCTGCAAAAAAAAAAGAAAAAAAGAAAAGTTGAGAGGTTCTGTCCAACTACCAGTTCAAACACTGTCAAGGAAACAGATTTTCATAATAATGTTTTTCTGCAAAAGACTAAAATTTCCCTGTAGTATATATGACTTCAAATGTCAGTTGTTGCTTTGGTCCAGACTGAAACAATGCAACAGTTACTGGATGAATCATAATGAAATGTTGTATTGATATTTATGAAAAAAATGTTTCTAATACTTTGCCTTTATTACCAGTTCAATTCAATTCAGTGTTATTTATATAGCATCAATTCATAATAGATGTCGTCATTGTAAACATTTTAGGGAGATAACGACCTTAAGAATTTTAAAAATTAGAAAAGAGAACCCAACAATCCCAAAAAGCTCAGACAGAACCAGGCTGAGGGAAGACGGCCATCTGCCTCAACCGGTTGGGCTGAGAGTGATGAGATGGGATGAGGGGGGTGGGGGATAGCAGGAGGGGCTGGGGTGGGGATAGGAGGATAGCAGATGGAGAACAGAAAACAATAAATAAGAGGACAATGAACATTTTGGAGGTCAGTGAGGCCAGAGGCTGCAGTTCAGAGACGTGTAGCTCCAGATCCAGAGACATCAGCAGAGGGAACAAACACAGGACCTCAGGGAGACACAACACACATCCAAACCACCGAACATCTGCAAAACTAATGACAACTCACCAACGTCAGCTGAGTTGTCTTTGATGGGACTTGGCAAATGTTAGTTTGCTAACCCATGAAAATGGTGAACTATCAGTATAACCTGCTACGCACTGACATGTTCACTGACATCGTGAGTACGTTAGCACACAGACAGGCGTTAAAGAGTAAATGACTGACAAAGCACCCATCCATCCATTATCTATACACCGCTTAATCATCATTAGCGTCGTGGGGGGGCTGGAGTCTACCTCAGTTGACCAAGGGTGAAGGCAGGGGACACCCTGGACAGGTCACCAGTCTATCTCTGGGCTACACATAGAGACAAACAATCACACTCACATTCACACCTATGGACAATTTAAAGTTACCAATTAACCTCAGCATGTTTTTGGACTGTGGGAGGAAGCCGAAGGACCTGGAGAAAGCCCACACATACACCGGGAAAACATGCAAACTCCATGCAGAAAGATCCCAGGTCCAGACTGAGATGCGAATCAGGGATCTTCTAGCTGCAAGGCGGCGCTGCTAACCACCAACCGCTGTGCAGCCCCTGACAAAGCATTGCAAAAAAAAAACTAACTTGACCATGAACTGTGCTGATTGTCAACAGAAAAGTCGGTCCAAAAGAAAATAAACAAAAACACAAAAAAAAGACATAATGCATATTTAAAGTGATAATTATTGAAAATCTTTTCCATGTTAATTACTGTAGGTGAAGTGGTGTTTTCTCTGGCAATACCACCGCTTAACTTTGATCTGTTGATGTTTAAATACATGAAAACTAAAGAAAGCTTCCCCCGAGAGTTAGCTTCTGAGATTTAATGGTAACAAAACAAAAGGAGAAATTTCATAAAAGTGAAAGCAGGTAAATGACTGTTCTGAGAGATTTCCTATTAAGAGCAGCAACTTCAGCTTGTGACCTTTAATGAGAAAATGCTCTTATTTTTGGATTGATAGAAGCTCTCTAATCATTATCATTCATCAAAATAGAAAGACTAGTCCTAAAAAATAGCGGATGTTTGAGGAGAGTATTTTCTCTCAATGACAGAGAGAAGGAAATGATGAGAAATCAATAAGCTAAAATCTATTTGCCAAGAAAGCCCCATTTAGATTTTATCGCTTTGGTTCAATATTAAAGGTTAATCTAATTCTCTACCCTCTTGCCAATAAAACACAAGTGAGAATTATTATCCTGGCAAACTTTCAAGGAGATGCAGAACACATTCTATTTGTCATCATCTTGTTTTGCTTGGCTTGGTAATGAGACGGCACAAATTGTAACAGCATTTGAGACACAGCCAAAAGAGACTCAAGTTTTTGTTGAAATACAATCTTTAATAATGTGCTAATATTTTGAAGGCACATTTTACTTAGAGGTGAGACAAACAACCTGTAGGGGGATGTGAATCTTTGTCTTTGTAAATGTAACATATGGTGATTCACTCGGATACAACGTTAAAAAGGGTGAACAGGCTTGGTCCCCGAGTGTGTCAGCCACACAGCCTCCCACAAACCCTATTTGTTCCATCAGTGACTCGAGCTTGTCCACTTGTCTTGTTGTGCTGCACTTGTAACGCTCACCAGTTCCATCTGTCTCCAGCTTCAGATAATGAGTGGGGGTTCTGTCATGTTTACACAATGAAACAGGAGGAGAGGGAGCGGAGGAGGAGGAGCAGTGAGTTGTGATGAGTCGAGACCAAGTCAGCCTCATTGGCTTTGTTTGCACGTACAGGCAGTTGTTGTTTTAAACGATCTTTGTTTTGTTCACGTGCATGAATGAAGACAGGTTGGATATCCATAGAGTGCTGATTGTGAATCCCATGAAACAGATGGAGCAAAAATGTAGAATGCAGGATCTGATGTTTGGGTCATGAAGTGCACTCCAACAAACCAAGGTTTAGATATGGCTTGACTGAATCTGCATGACAAGTGACAGTTATTGTGGATTCTTTTCTCGATTCTATGATTAGGTATATATATTGTCAGAAAATGGTGATAAATAATGATCAGTGTCTCCCAAAGCACAAGATGCTTCCGTCCACAGCACAAATATGTAGAGCGTATTGTCATACAAGAGCACAGATACCAGAAAATAATGATGTTTTCTAATTAATGATCAAAAGAGCTGATGGTTAATTTAAAGTTGAATAATTGACTAATCACTAAAGCTCTTCTTATGAAATTATGAAAGAACCATATAAGTTTGACAAATAAAATGTGTAACTCAAGAATCACTCTCTAGCTTTCTATTAGCACTTTCAGCTCTATGTCATGGTCTTCATCAGTAGATGGAGCTTGCTCGGTTGCCATGGAGATATCCCAGTTGTCGTCACATTACCTAAGCATTGAAATTTGAAATTCTGTGTCTCCATGACAACAGAGCAGTTCCATATTAGATTACACAATGACAATTGAGACATCGCCATGGCAACTGAACAAGCTCCGTAGTTGAAAGCTTTTTTTTTTGTTGGTCCAGCTACTGTTTCCAAGGTCCACAGCTGTGAAGAACAGTGAGTATTGTAATGAAAAGTTGAGGAAAAACACCAGAGTTGCATTTGATTTTTAAATACAACATGGTCAAAGTGCTTTAATCATTTATAATTTTTTCAAACATGTAGGGCCTTTTATTGTGACTCTTTTATGTAGTTTTACCATAGCTGAAAGTCACAGTGTGTTTATTGTTATAAAATGCATTTTCTACAGTTGTGATAAGCTATGGCCTTCACATGTTATGTATAAATTCCCCTGCACAGCATGATTATTCTGTTATGATTCACTACTGTGAACATCATACTGTTGTTCTCCCAGAGCTTTTTAATGTATTATTCACTTTCAGTTTGTCTCTGACTCAAATGTTGTGGTAATTATTTCTGAGGATGTGCAGGAAGTTGAGTAAAGTGCATGAAGAGGGGCAGGAGATGAGTTGACTTAGAGACACTTGTTTGTCCAACCTCAATCAGGTGCCTCTATATGAGGGCTCTGAGGGCTCTTTAATAACATCCAGCCATCTGCTCAGGTGCCCAGAACATTTTAGTTTTTTTTTCCCTTTGAGGCATCAGCAACCCTTGGTGTGATGCGAACCAGCACTAATAATCAGTTGATGAATTGTTCGGTTGCAGCTCATGTTACAAAGACAAAGATCCTAGCACCACTGCCTTCCTCTATGATTAAAACAGGCTGTTTACTATTCATTTCAAACAGTCACATTGTGACAGTGTTGCACAGAAGATTTATGCACAGCACTGCTCTTTGTTGTAATTAAAGATGAAAATATCAGATCCCCAAAGCAGCACTGATCCCTTTTTTAATAGTATGATTCTGAAATATTAATCAAACAATAGGTACAATATGTAAGAGTCACTTCTAGTTAATGATGCCTAATGCAGTAACTATCAATATTTAAGCAAAAATAACTTGACAGAAATACTAATGTAAATAGAAAATTTCTTCCTCACCATCAGGCAGAATGCAGAACAGTAGTAATGGGGCTGTGAAATACCTATCACCAAATTTTAGACCCACAAATTGTCTTGATTTGGGCCAATGAAGCTTAACACAACGAGGGGGAAAAAATCCTCCTTTATTTTCAGTATTGACCACCATGAAATACAAGGATAGAGTATTTCGAGTGACAGTGCACCAACCTTGTCATCCGGCCATTGTCATTGTCTAACAAAAGTGGAGATGATAAGAGGAGAACACTGATTGTCATTCAGTTTCTATGCTCTTCGAGTCTAATGACCATATACTCTGCAGGACCTGCTGCACTATGACAAGCTAATTAGCCAGTGAGACTAAGAGCAAATTATAATGACACTGTGTTAGTGGTGTGCTAATGCGCTAGTGATGCACAAGAGTGTTTTCTCTCTCTCTCTCCCTCTTTCTCTGTCTCTTGTGCCTTAACAATGGCATGTTCAAGACCAATTAAAAATAGAGGGCTCTCGCCGCTCCCTAAGCCTGTCTCTGCAACTCCGTAAAGGCCAGGGCCCAGCTATTGTCTAAGGTATTCAGAGGAACAGATTTATTATTATTTCAATGTAGGCCACCTTCACCTTCCATTACAATGATGGCTGAACACAGAGAAGATGGAGGCTGGTGTGAAAAATGAATGAGTTGAAGATAAAATGTTCCTGCTACATACATTCATGTTGCTGTTCTTTAGAAATGAAGGGCACTGCTTGGATATAATAGTGTGATTTTCTTTTTTCTGGAATGGCATAGAAACTATTAACAGGGACACAATACCTGAAAAGGGGCTATGCACAAAACGATTACTGTGTAATCACACTCTACAGCATGTATGTACTCTTATGACATTGATCAAGCATGAATTAGAAGGTCTCACAAAAGTTTTGATGTCAATTTCTCTTGTTAACTGTTTTTTTTTTAACTTAAGGATAACAACAACTTTCCAGTTCGTTTTCTAACTGCTATTTCCATCAATGATAACATACAACAAACCTAAACAATTGCGAAACTGTAGCTTTGAAAGCTGCATATCTGTTCAGCATTCGCAAGGTTGTGTGCAATCTAACAAGTGCATTCTATTGTTAAATATTTTCCAGCAATTGTAAACCCACAAATGTTCAAGTTCAGATGGATACTAAGTAATCCAAAATAACAGACTTAGTGGTTGAATGGTGTTATGAGCAATACAGAGAGAACTGTGGACATACTCCAGGGGAAGGCTTACATCAGGTTAATTATTCGGCCCGACAGCTCACTCAACTGGCAGAACAGTTAGGAGTTGGCCACAGATTTTGTCAGTCCATATGGGAAGAGAAGTTCCTTCTGCTAAGAGAAAAAACTGTTGGAAAACTGGTCATTACTAAACAAATAGTTTCATTTAATGGCAGAAAGTAATATCAGTAATGTGTTAATGGCCTATGATGTGTTTTATGAAATAAACTCAATTTAGAAATGACAGCTTATCATAATTTCAACAATGTGACAACTACTACATCCTATTTTCCATATTTCCAGCAATAAAGCTTCATGTCTTTCGAGTCTGTCTCGCAGGAGGTGTAGAGTTTTGGTGAAGAAGTGGCCCAATACAAAAGGTACATGAATCCTGTCACTAATTTCTCCTGAATTTATACTTCTTTTTGGTGGTATGACTGAAAACGATCCAAAGATCCAACTTTAAAAAGACAAACAATGAATTTCCTTCAAGACACATTATTTTACATAAAATGCACAGTGAGTATGCAGAATAATGGATGGTGCAGCAAAAGACCCCAAGCAAGATCGTTAAGTAGCTACATTCATACATCTCTCCATTTAGCCCTTGTTACTCTACTTAAAAAGGGAAAAAAGTCTTTTTAATGGGAATACACTGATATAATTTACTTCACACATACAGGGTACTATCTAATTCTAATCATCAAAGTCTATAGGTTGCAGGTATTTATATTAATTACGAGTTGAGTGATGGTCCGAGCACAGGATATAATTTGCAATAATGACTAGCGCTCATTATTTCTCCTCCATTCAGGTCCTGAACTCTGTGAAAATCATTATGTGGGGGAAATCAGAATGAAGGGGCACTCTTTAAACCCAAACCCTCCAAGTCTCATTTGCTAATAAAATTCACAGAGGTCACCATCGCAGAAAAGCACAGCTGCCACTTCGGAAATGTCAATGAAGACAGGGCTATTCTCACTGTCTGCTACCAATCAAAAATGCTCTCGCTGTGAGGGTTAGGCTGTTAATGTGAGCAGCCATGGCCTCCACTCAATTTTCCAGAAGTTTCCCTGCGTCCTTTGAAACATGAAAGGAGCCTGATAAAATAACACTGAATAAGTTTGGGCTCTCCATATGAAGGACCTGGCAAGTCTCTTTGACAGAGTCAAAAAGATTCACCTAGAACCGTCCATCATGCGGAACACGTTGCAGCCTCAATGCTTTATTCAGGTGAAACAACTGACCCTTATTACGCTCCCTTTGTTGCTGCATGTCAATCACCAGCAATTCTTAATGGCTTAATGTCATCTTAATATGCAGTCTGCTCTATTGGCACTCCTTTGCAATAAATAGGCCATTTAATGGCCCGTTTTTCTAATACAAACCCATTACACAACAGAGGTTGTTCACGTGAGTCATTTATCATCAGCTTTTATTGTTCACACCATGCATATTTAAGATCCAGAAAAGATACTGAATGCAAATATGTCCTTCATCATGACTGCATCATGAGTGCAGTGTACTGTCTTAATCCTGTTTATCGTAATGGGTAAGCTGTTTGCTCAGCGCGCAGGATATTTCTCCAAGCCCACAAACATACTAAATTGAAAATCATAGTATGTCATACCCAGGAATTAATTCACGGATTGATCACACGTCGTAATTTGCTCTTCCATTTTGTCCCCTAATCATATAATGGGGTTTCTCCTTAACCTCACAACCTTGCCAATGCCATGTACAGAGTGATTTCCACACATAGTTGTGAATGGCTCAAAAGCAATTAGCTTATTTTACAATATGGTGCCGCTCCCTCCGCAAAGGCAAATCCCATCTTTTGCTGATGTGATTTAAATTCTGATTAAATTTCTGACGTCCTTCAGTCAGTGGGTGTTCTCTCTTCTCATATTTTAAGTGGCTAGCCTTCTCCTCTTTCATTTGAACAGCACATTCAGCACCATAAACAACACTTATTGTGCAGATAAGATAAAGGGGCTTTGTCAATTCATTACCGCCTGACCGAAATGGCCAAAGTGTGAACAGTTTGCCTTTTAAAATGATCTGTCTTATCAATATGCAACAGCCGGACTCTAAAAAAAAATAGGCATCCTTCTGGGTTAAAGAGCGAGCTGCATTTGCATGAACACAATATGATGAAGAAGAACATAACAGAAAGAGAGAAGATCACAGTCACCCTATGAAAAAGCTCATTCTGCCAATCTTCCACGACTGTCTAGGTGTTATTATCAACACATACGGAGCTTTCAAAACAAAGACCCTGTGCAACAGTGGGACAAAAACATTCAATTTCCTTCGTGAAACATATTTAGGGCAGACATTAAGTATAAAACAATAAATGATTTAGCTGGAGCTGCATTTGCTATTGTTCCAAGCAGAATACAAAAACCCAAATTAATCTCAGTTAGAGGACCTTCTTTCCTCCTCTTGCTTTATTCCCTGGAATGGGCCTCAGGGGAGAGCCAGGGAGCAGTAGCCTAATGCTAACAGCATGCATGACACTATCAGACAAGAGGCAGCGTCTGCATCAGCTGGGGTTTACTAAAAACAGCTTCCTTCTTATTGGTACCTGGATACTCCACCCCTGCAACAAGTCACTGCAAACTTCTTCATCAAGTCAGCTGCATTTGTTTTTTTGAGAGGAAAAATCAGTTTTATGGCACGTTCCGAATGTCTTTGATTCAAGTGTGGTAATTTTGTTTTCAAATAATGTGCAATCCAGACCAATGCCTGATTATGACAGAAGTGCATCCAGCTCCATTCTCTAAAGCTCAATGAGTATTGGCTGAGATGGTTTTATTATCATTGTCCAGGACAGATGAGTTTGTTGGTAATAATAGGACAGCTAGTGTCAGTTCTGCCAGGGGTTTCTCCAGTTGGCTTTGGAGATGAACACATGCAGGAGTGCCCAAGCAGACATGCACAGCCTCAGAACTGGGCTGAACCACCCTAAAAGGAGCCAAAGCATGCAATCAGTGCTGTATGGAGGGATAAACAAGGCGACTCTCCATCCAGACATAGCAATTAGATAGGGAGCATATCATCATAAACAACCAAGAGTTTCAGGCACTGTTTGTCTCTTCTTCTGACCAGAGAGCTTGTTTTCCTAGTTGCGTTTCATTTCACTTTTCTGTTTTGGTACTCTTATTTACATGCTGAAATGGAATTAGGCCAGCTAGGTCTTTCGCACTGTGACTTTGTAGGATGAAAGAGATTCCATGGCAGGCTGACATCAAACTCTGCTTAACGCCTCGATATATTTACCACACTGACACAGTGGCATAATTCAGGATGTCTCCTACTGATTCCACAGGCCTTTCAAACATATTTCTGCATACACATAAATGATAGTGTGCA
Source organism: Amphiprion ocellaris (assembly GCF_022539595.1). NCBI lineage: Eukaryota > Metazoa > Chordata > Actinopteri > Pomacentridae > Amphiprion > Amphiprion ocellaris. The sequence continues at coordinate 24,549,298 of NC_072775.1, forward strand.
ACTTTCAGGTCTGAAGGTTATGAACCTCTATTAAAACGAAGAAGTCATATTGTTGCATAATGAATGTGGCCTTTTCTTTTCAAGGACTGATGGCTATAGTCTACTTTTTAATATCATCATCTTCTTTTTGTGGCACTCAAGTAATAGTTACAACTTCAAATTATAAATACTTGAGTTTCAATCCTAAGCAAACATCACAACAATTGCAAAATGTGGTTATATGTTTAAGGACATCTCTCTTCCATCCATTGCCAACATCTGCACGTGACAGATGCAATACGGCATTGTATGGGAAAGATTTGGCTCACTGCAATAGATTTTGGCAATCAAAAAATAGCAATACATCCCAGTGATAGATATTTCATCAGTAAATGTAAAACTGTTTGACTGAATGTTGAATAATTTCACTTAAACGCATTGGCTATAACACGACCACAACACAAAGTTGGGTTGATTGAACAAACCCAGGCTCAGCAGCCTACCATATACCTTCAAGTTCTGTCGCTTTCACCAAGACTTCCATGTTGGCTTTCTGATATGCACTAGCCCATGACTGCCTGAGCCTCTCATCACCTCCGTCATCGTAGACCTCTGGTGAGCCTTTGGGAGGATCAACAATTAACCTTGCAAGACATTTTGTAGTCTAAAAACACCCACAACCCTGCCCCCCAACCACCACCTCCACCTAAGTGATGCATTCCAAGCAGTTTGCTTTGAGGGCTGACAGACTTGACATTGGGTTACACATGGAGGCTGATGACGGGTCCCCATCTATTGGTCCTGTCCGGCCACATTAAACTGTGGACAGCAGCTTTTCCCTGGTTGCCCTCTGTGGGCCTCCGGGTTTTATTTCCTTTTTTATTTAATGTGTATCAAGGCAAAATGATTCATAATTTATACTGGTGTGGAAGTATGTTTGCGTATTTTTCGTTGTTTCATTAACAATAAAATTCTTACCTGTGTGCCTTGACTAACATGCAAAAGTGGTTATATTGGAAGTAAGCCTTTTTCTACTAGCCTTCATCAAAGATGGGTCATTTAAATGATCATTCATTTTATAGTGATAAAAATTTCAGCTAAATCACGTAGCCCTACAATAAACTGTGGTTAAGGTATCGCTAGAGTTTTTAAAAAAAAACAAAAACAAACAAACAAAAATCTGAATAATTTAGAACATTTGGCAAATAGGAGAAAGATTGTGGTTATGGTTAAAAAACAGTTAAAAGGCTAATTGAACACTCTGAAAAAGCCAAACACACTACATTGCTCTCAGCATCACATCTTTCACTCTGTCTCCTCACCAAATTAAGGGAACACCACTTCCTACACTGGCACGAAGTGTAAGCAATAAATTTGAACCATAAAGTGTAAAATCATCCAAAACTCTAAGAAATACTAGAACTGGAGTTCATATGAGAACCTCCTCGGGAAGGATTTGATCAGCTCAGTCAGAGCAGGGAAGACTTTAATCATCGTTTAAATCATACATTTACAATGACATTAAGAACACCCTTATTTGGACAGATACTGTCTACAGCCAATTTTAAAAGGTATTTAAGGTAGTATTGTCTGCTGTTCTCTGCTCTGAGCCTACTTCAATTCCATTTCTATCCTGGCACACCAGGTAGGAAAACAATCTGTTCTGTGAGTATGATAAGGTCGTTTTGTGAAGATTCATAAGTGCAGGTTGAGAGTAAGGCAGCAATCAGAGGTAAGATAGCTTTTTCCACCAGTGTGGCTTTCACCTAAATGCATTTTTACTCATTGACCCCCTCTCTAGTAGCCATAAAACAATTTCACCCGTCAAGTACACTACGTTTCACATCCCTTTCAATGTGGTCAAAGAGGAAAGATTACAATTTTGCACAGCAGGTTGAGTGCTCACACTGAATTGGAGAAAGAGCTGCAACCTGTTAATTACACACAATTCAAGACGTGCAGGTAGAAAACAAGCCTATCTGAAGTGTACTCAGACTAGGAGGCACAATCAGGGACACCTCTTAACCAGACACGTAATTTTAATCAGATATGTTAAATTTAGACGGTGCGCCAGGTGTTAATTTGTAGGTCGAGGCTTTTCCAGATTTCAGTGTCACCTTTGCCCGGCCTCCATGCGTCCCGACATTAATCAATTGCGATAGAAAAAGGAGGCACTTCCCCCTCCTCTGAAAGTAATTTCTCTGGGGCAGTTCAACACACATCATCTTGATGTACACACAAACAGGTCTGGGCACTGGGCACTGCTTAAAATTAGTGAAGGCCTGCTAATTAATTCCCTCTCTGTCACTGAGGGGCCCAGTGCAATCTATCTGTGATGCAGCCTTTGTGAGATTAGGCTTCAGATAGGGGAGGAAAACAATATCCATTAGTCAGTAATGCTACCTATGTTAAAACATGGAGGGGGGGTGTCATTCCATTAGTCTAATTCCTAGGTGTCTTGTGCTCAGTGACGGCGATATCTCTGCATTTCAAATCAAATGAAAAGCGATCAATGGAACATTAACGAGACAAATTGCGTGCGACAGAAACAAAATGCAGGGAAAGCATTTGAATGAATTTTAATATGTGGCTGACAGATAGACCTTCAATTAAAATGGATCTGAGTAGTTTGATATCGAATGTTGCCTTTTTGTTTCAGTTCACATCACTGTACCAAAGATTCTATGTAACAGATACTTCTGCAGAAACTATTTACATCAGCATCTCAGATCATTACTAAACTAGAGAATAGTGTTGGAACTCCAGTGCAGAAAATTGAAATATTGTTTTCTCTTCAAATGCGTATAAAATTTTAACAGTAGTACATGCACCTGCAAGTTGTAATTAATATTCATTACTCTCTAACACTAAAGTTGTTTACATGAAGTATTATATTATATTCCAATTCTAGTCTGACTTAAAAGCCTAATGAGTAAAAATGTCTTATGTGAACACCTAAATCATTATGCTTTAATGACATTAATTTCAATTTCATTCTGATGAAAGAAAACATAACAGATAAAAAATTGTCATGTAAATGTGCTTACAAATTAGTTGCATGCTTGGAATATTTATCCTTGTACATATTCTGTAGCTTCCCCACTTGACCCGAGTGAAATATTCCATTTTCAACCTTTATGTCAGTTGTCATCAGCAGCTAATTTTCTTCCATATTCAGACCTTCTAACAACTTTAGAGCTATATTTGTGTAACATGCAATGAAGTAGCTAATATAAATCGAGCCAGGGTGAAAATTTGAAAATACATAAGGTAATCTGTCTCTGGTATGAAAACTATTTTTATAGTGTGATCAACAAGGGTACTTCAAAAGGTTCTTGGTCTCACCTGCAGACATAATTGTACAATATAAAGCCTTGTATCACCGTCTACATACACTCAAATGTTCAAAGTGATCAAAGAACAAAGCAGAGGAAATCTTTGTGCTGGCATGCTATTGCTTTAGGACAATGTGTCTGTCCAAACAGCACAGGTGGCAGAAGCAGTCAAATGTGGCTTTGAATTGTTGCCCCATGCACCTGACTAATCTGACCTGCACAACCTGATTTCCATCTGTTTCCCAAACGGAAATCCCGCTGGCGTAGCTGGCATTTTCAGAGTGCTGATGAAGTCAACCATGCTGTCTCCTGTGATGTTTTCTGGTGAGGCCGACTACTTTCTAAAGTGCCCTTGTATACATTTACAAAATAATATTCTTTTGTGTAAAAAAACAAAACAAAACATATTTGTTCAGAGCAAGATACTGCTTTTCACATAAAACAGGCAATGTCAAATGTGCCTATATTGCAATGATGTATTCTCAGTATGGTGATGGAATCATTTTTCGTCTTCACCGTGTCAGTGTCACCATCCTTACCTGAGGGCATCCATGGGTCTGATGGAGACTTCTCTCTGGTATTTGCCTGCTCCCATTCAAGGTCATCATCTCGGCCTTGACTGTATCCACATGCTGCCAGTGGCTTCTCGAAGTTACAATCGCCTGTTACAAAAGGAAGAAATGAATAGGGTTATGCGGTTTTTCCATTAACTTGCTGCTCAAATGAATGAAAATATATATATATATATATATATAAAATTCTTGTCTTTTTTTCTCATTGCCGTTCACAATGCAGTACACAATGAGATGCATTTAAGTGAGACAGAGTGAAGGATTACTGTAGTAGGCGAGGCACAACATACATTACCATCATTAGCAACACGGCAGTCCCATTTCACAATGACAAGTATGAAGTGTCCAAACTCCATCATTGTTAGGCATTATGTTCCCAAACTGCACCACCGTCAGGGATAAATTGATTTATTTTCTTTGCCGGCTGCAGAACTTTGCTGTTCATGTGCCCTTACTCCACCAAGCCACTCTAATCTTTTTACAAGCTGCTTGCAAAATGACAGCAAGCAGCCGTTAGGGCCACGCTTCAACCAGGCTTGGCGTGGGATCGATTAATACAAATACCCCTTTATTTGTCGCACCTTAAAGGCCACACAGAGAATGTGAGAGTTGAGCTTTTTTTCCCTCTCAAAGTGCTTTTCAATCCACTCATTAATCTACAAAAAAGGGATGTCAGAACAATGTGTGGCTGGAAGTTCATACCGAGTTAAGAAAAAAAAAGTGAAATATAAAGATGGCTTTTACACTGGTATTGGTTATTTTAGAGAAGGCAGACAACTTGGAGAATTGGACAAAATGATACTGTGCTGTTTCAGATACATGATTACATTAAGTCATTGTTGATAACAGATGTACAGTAAATTATGCTGCTTCCTGCCAGAAATTAATACAAATGGCAAATCTGAAAATGTTTGCTGGCACATTGCTAATACGTTTCTAAACACAGATGACATACAAATTTTATTGCCTTTGGGAACGTCCTTTGAGCCAGAATCTATGCCAGGCCAAAACCAATATCTCATCTCTTACAAGCTCCCTCTGACATTCTGCTGTACAAAGGCTAAGAGCAGGGGTTTTTGTTTTCCGATTTATCTCTCTGGTGACATTTACAGTACATGCGCAACTGAGTGGCCAAATGAGGAGAACACAGGATAATTAATACCCAGCTTCATAGGGCAACTGATGGTATATTTTTTACTTTGTCTGTTTTTTCGAGGATCACATAGAAAACGGACTGATTGTCGAAGTATCACAGGTAAAAAACAAGCTACACAAACAATGTGGAGAGCTTGTCCATACACTGATAGCCCTGCTGGGTTGATATTTTCTGCCTCAACGCTGGTTTGTTAAACTTAGAGTGGACAACATATGTCATATTTCTATCATCTTGACATCCTCGTTGAGTTGCAGTCTTCTCTGTTCAAACATCATTGTCAAACATGCCAAATTCAGTACATAGCAAACCATCCATTGTTCTATTTCCTATGTAGTCACAGAACAGGAGTTACGTCCGGTTATTGCTATTTGTTGTTTTTGGGTACACTCTAAGTTAACGCTGTGGTCAAAACTGTCAGATTCTATGCTGCAAAGAAACAGAAAGCCTGAAACAGCCAATTAGAGTTTCTATCAACCTTCGCACCACTTTTCATCTGCAACAACTTCCACCAGTTGAAAGTCACCTATAGACAGAAGGCTCAACTCATTTCCCTGATTTCAGCCTCCTCGACTCCTTCACCCTTAGTCTTGCAGCTTGTGACCCAGAAATCAATCTTGGTGCATCATCACAAACGATATCTTGATTCCTAAATTGCATCTTGAGGAGAGAGGATTGAGGAAGTTTGCTCCAGGAGCTATGAGCAATTATGCCAGGTGTATAATTCCTGTGCCCTCAGTGAAGGCTTCTCTGCACTGGTGAGACACAGCTGAAATACACAAACCATGCTGGGAGCTGGACTGCCCAGTGTGTTTATATGATATACGTGACTCAATCATAATATATGTCACTGTTTATTAGTTTAGTAGTGTTTTGGGTGCCACAAACCAGCCGCTGCGGACTTATCGGGACTTATCCGTCGGAAATGACACAAGGAATGAACAACCTTGGTGGAGTACTGCGCTCTCTGCGTTCTTTTCTAGTTCTAAAGAGTGCTGTAAGCATTTCCAATGCTGTAATATGAGGAAAAATGAAATTTTAGATCATGCAAACTTCTAAAAAACTTACAAAAAATAATGGATTTTTAAATTGCTTTTATTTCCATACTCACTGAAGAGTGGAACAAAAAGAAATAAGCAGATTTAGATTACTGTTTCATAGTACATCTACTACAGCCCAGTTATATCAGATGTCTTTTTAGGTTTTTCAAAGCTTGTTTTTTTTTTTAAACACTACTGACAAGTTTGCCTACCAAAGTGCAGCACTTCAGCATAATTTAAAGGGGGTTATACCTTAACTAATTTAATTTAATGCTACTCTACAACATTTGTCTATAAGTTATGTTACTGATTACTTTGCAGATTCAAATTATTATGCAACATACAATCACCAGATAAAATAAGAAGCCTTTTTATTGATTAAGCAGCAATATGTAAAGCACTTCAAATTGGTTCTAGCATTAAAACAATACGTACATAATGATGCATCAATCAACATGGACAAATATCATTGTCAAATTAGACAATCTGCATAATAAGTACTTTTACTGCTGTTGTGCTTTCAGTGTGTTTGATGACAACAGCTATATAGTTATATACAGGTAAAAATCTGCATGCATTTCTTTAACTCTTATCAAAATATTTCTGAATTGCAGCATTGTTCCTTTCACCGAAATAAAGTACCACTGTCAAGAACTCTTCAAGGTAAATATAAAGCAAATATGTTCTTTTTCAACTTTTATATTCAGAGGTGTGTGAAATCTTTTCTTATTTACATTTGTAAATATAAAACAAAGACTTTTATACGTGTGTCAAAATGTGATAAAATTTCCATATTTACCTCATAAAATGTTTATTTCCATGCAATAGTTTTTCTTCTGAGCTATTATCCGAAGCTCATTAGCATTCTTTAACATCTGTTAATTGCCACTGTATAATTGGTTGAGAGTTAGTTCATCATTCTGTTGAGGCAGTTTTGTAATCAATCGTTCTACTGTACAGAAAGTATTGTGCACAGCCTATAGGACCTGCAGTGTGAATTGCTGATGAAATGTGAAGTGGCAGTAACAGGGTAACCAGTGATATTTTGTCCAGACTAGCTGAAAATCTTTGCAAGGAAATCTGAAATCACCACTGGCATGCTCATAAGCAAGGCTCTTAACCCCCAGTGGTTCACTTGAAACTGTGCAGTGGCCAACAGAATAAAGCTGTGGTCATCCTGCATCTCCCTGCAGTGACCATGCAAAACTCAAGGCAGTGCTGGAAAAAGAGCATGTACTTCATGCTCAGTCAATTTGAAATAAATAGACATGTCTGTGTAGCCAAGCTGTAACTTGGAGAACATTAACATGAGTCTCTGGCTGCAGCGTCACTGGGACTGGCTCCGTTCCATCAATATTTTGACTCAATAGTTCCAAGTTACTTCGCCCTGTGCCACCCACCTTCCTCTCACAGCATGGTGTAGCTCAAGCAAACCCAAAAAGGTGGCTCTTATTGGTGTTTGATATTTAAATCGATGGCACTGGTGAGGAGTGAAATATATTCCAAGTCAGTGGGAGTGGAGGGAGACTTTAGAACACGAAAGGAAAAAAGCCTTCAAAAAGAATATCCATAAAGCAGAGCCGGTTTCTTGTTTGCTTTTGACAGGTTAGATTTTTTGAAAATGTCACTTATTTTAAAACTTTATCTTCTCGAAAGACACTGCTAACACTTTTGCTCTATTAATGACTCGCCTGTTACTCAGTTTATTTAAACACAAAAGACGTTAGAAAATCTCTACTGTTAATTGCACACATTTTCAGGTAGCAGCAGTTAGAAATTAACAAAAAAAAAGCTAGCATTACAATTACATTATGTACTTGCAATTTAAATCACCTGTTCAAACAAGGCTAGGAATCTGACATATTTAGGAGTATGTGATGCCAGAAATTGATACAAAGCAAACTCATAAAAATGCTGAATGTAAAATGATGTTAAGCCTAGTCTTAAGCATAAGCATAGTCTCTTGGTAATGATGTTTTCTGACTGATTGTATGTATCTGAAAACAGTGGGTGGCACTAACCCATACTACTTTTTCATTGACAAAACTTATTGCTGAGAAGACAGGGTACCATTAAAATAGGTTAACAGAGCGTGAACAAGCAATAAATCAATATGCATTGCTTTGATTGTTACACAAAGCTCTTGGTATCAGATTTCAGTGCTGTGAAAGTCTCCATGCAACTTGTTATTGACCTGCTACAGAATTGTTCTGTCCTGAGGTAAACAATAAAGCATCTTGTCCTATAGAAATTACAAAGCATCATAAGCATTCTTAAATGTGTGGCTTCACCATTGTGAGCGCCATAAATCAAACACAAAATGTATCACTGATCACATGTAGCATGTCATCAATAAAAACGGGTGCCTCTGAGTCAAGAGATTACACATTTATGCAGATGAACGCATCAGTCAATAGCATCATAATAGTCCTTCTCTCTGTAGGAGGTTTATATCGCTGCCAGTGCGTGGCACAACCCCCATATAATCAGCCTCGACAGCTGCTGTAATAGATATCCCAACAAGAGGCTGCCAAGTCTCTGAAGGAGATTTAACTTTCAATAAAAGCTTCTATGAGGTGTGGGTAGTCTGGGAGTACAGATGAATGTGCTCCACCCTGTCAACATTACCTTTTCAAGAGAAGCAAGCAGCTTGAAGCTAAAAAGGTGGCCCTAGATATGTCACGAAACAATTTATTCCTGAGTGAGAATACACAATAGTCTTTATATTCTCACGCAGAGTGCATTTCAAAGAAATCTATCCATCTTTTCCTGGACTGAGCCAGAGGCCACAATCAATACCTCAACCCCTCAATGCTGGAGCCAATTTCTCCTAAAGATTTTCAAGTCAGACTTAAAAGGCCTTTTGTTACTGCACCTGTAACAAAAGTAAACTTTCGACATTAAACGCTGTGTGTGTGTGTGAAAGTTTGGTAGCATAGTGGACTACTGTGTGCACATTGCTCTAAATGCCAGTGAATGAGAGTGAGAAGAACTGTAAGAGAGAAAAAATAGAACTGTGGTAAGTCATAAAAGGTAAAACATGTTTTCAAATGCAGCTCTGCGGTGAGGTTGGACATTGCTCTGCTCTTCTTTTGCTACATTTGTTTGTCTGCAAAATCAGATTTGTAAAACATGAAATGCAAGAACGGCGTTCTGATTGTATCAGTTGTTCCTGGTACTTGGTGAACTTTTTTCTTAAAAGTCTTCAACAGATATTCTAATTTACTTCCTTGTCAAGAGTTGGTACAGAACACTTATACCACACATGTCATAACTGCAAACGAAGTTTGACCCAGCAGGCAATTAGCTTAGCTTAGCATAATGACTGGTATCTAAATGTTCTGCACTTGTATAGAACCTTTCTACAAAGTGCTTTCCTTTCAAAGCAGTTTACATTGTGTTTCCCATTCACACACACACACACACACACACACACACACACACACACACACACACACACACACACACACACACACACACACACACACACACACACACACACACACACACACATTGACAAACTTCCCATGGTGCCTGCCTGCCATCAGGAGCAACACTTCAGGTTCAGTGACAACATGCGAAGGACCAGAGGATTGAACTGCCAACCTTGCAATTACTGGACAACCTAGTCTACCACCTGAGCCACCACCACCCAACTTTAAAACTAATTTAACCCTAAATAAATATATCTAATTAGTTTTATTCATATGAAAATCTAAGAACAAAAATGCCCCATTTTACATAGGATTATGTGCAGAACAATTTCTTGGCCAAGCTTAGTGGTTTCTAGTCATCAAATGTCCAACTATTCCTTCAAGATTACAATTTTACATTTGTTGCAGGACATATTACAGCGAAACATGGAAAGTTTATGGTAGGACTCCATAAATAACCCAATAATTTTGAGTTTCATATGCCATGGTACAAAGGATGTACATGAAAAACCGTGCTATTGGTGTAGTGCATTGTAGTTTATAGTGCAGGAGACAGAATATCCTCCCATAGTGAATACTGAGCCCTTTTCCAGCAAAACCACTGCTTCAGTCCCAGTGGCAGATATCATTGCTGCACGACCTCCTTAGCCTCTCTGCCAATTCTTCAATTACCAGCCTTCCAACCTGTTCTGTTGGGCTAGGAAATCGCAGGTCTGCCCTTCGCCCCAATCTCCCTCAAAGTCTGCACTTGTTTTAACAAACATCTTGTCTGCTGGCGTCCCTGCAGACTGAAACCACAAGGCAATCTTGGGTAATTTAAAACCAATGTCGACTATCTCCCTCCACCATGGCCAGTTTAGAGCTTCAGAATCCTGCGGCTAAGCCCCTTAGGGACTGATAGGCCTTTTCACTCTGGCCCTATTTCACTTATCTATTGGCAGCTCCTGCCAAGTTCTATCTCTGGCCTGAATTGCATGTATATATACTATCTGTTTGGGGACTTTGAACTGTGGGAAGGGATTTAGACAATCAATCTCAATATCATTATCAATCACGTCTTGCTGTTCACCACATTGATTCGAAGGGAAATAAAGAAGTTGGAGTGGAGATTTCCACTGATAATCTGCTTGGCTGAGCTATTCACTTGTCGGCAATGTTTCGCAAAACAAAACTGACAAACCCATCTAGTGTGGCAGGACAAAATCAAGACAAAAAGAAAGCACTGCATTTTTAAGTTAAGACATGCAATGACTATTTTGTTTTAAAACTACTGTGCATAAATTCTTTATTTAAAACAAAAAAACTCTGTGGTGGTATTTTTATCTCCATCATTATAAAACCTCTTTGCCTTTCCAGGGCATTTTTTTTGTCTTGTCAACCAAATATCAACTCGATGAATGTGCTTTACATCAAGAGTACAACATAGTTCCTGATCAAATCCACCCTTGTGCATAGTTAGATGTACATCGAAGATGACAGGCAGCCTTCTCCTTAGATATGTTAAATTTTGACAGATGATTTCCAAGCTATGTATGCCAGTACAGGGTTCGACGTTCTCTTCCACTACGCCTGTCAAGAACTTTCAGTAAATGACTTCACATCCATCTCCTTTCTGTACAACCTGCCAGGCACCAATTAAGATGAATATGGAATCTAACTCAGAGACGTGGAAGACGCTTATTGTAATTTTCCCCTAAGTAATACAAATGAGGAATTTGGGTCTGTATGCATAGAAGCATCCTGAGATGACACATTTTTATTTATTATTTTGAATCACAGCGTGTGAGACATTGACAAGGAGGTGAAGATCAATTCATATAATAGAGAGGGCAGGTTTTTCTTGAAAACAAAAACTTAAAAAAAACAGAGAACCCTCAAGATCTCAGGATAAGATTTAATCAGTGTTGGTAGACTGAGGACAACCACCTGCTTTGCAAAGTGTTTAGTTTACACAGAGTGTGGTTTTCGGTGCATCTTGACTCTGAGTTGACAGCAACAATGCTAGTTAACGATGGCTTCTCTCCTATTGTTCCCAGCACCCTCATTCATTCTTGTCTCTATTAACAGAGAGAGCTACAGACTGTCTGTCTCAGTGCCTCTGCCCTCCAGAGAAAGAAAGAAAATAAGGCTGTTTCCTACTCAGCTTAATGCCTGCTGAATGACGGAGAAAAATAGGCTTGTTTGGCTTCCCATTGACTGGTGTTCAACATGCCCCCAGAAATGATATGGTGACTGAGCACAAAAAGCCCTTTATTAGAATCACTGTTTATTTGTTGCACAAGTTCAAATTGCAGAGGAGAAGATGCAGTTTGAACAGTGAGGTGGCAAAAAGCAGTGTGGCATGCTAAGACTTGTAAGAGATTCAGAAGAAAAAAAATAAAGACATTTCCTGCTGTGTCTGAATGCCCTGCTATTGTTGATGTATATCCTGTGCTGCAGAATAGACTTATGGAGCCAGTTTAAAGTGGAATTAACCCGCTGCATTGATTCACAACACGATTTTGGTTCAATACTGTAAGGCTGGATATTAAAACTTCCTACAGCTTGGTTTCACATTTGATCTAGGTGTGATGGGCCACTGGCCTGAGCTTCAATCAATAAAAAACAGCATAAGAGAGGCGAAAACTCTCTGGTTTCTGGCGAAAAATAGATCCACACCTGGACAGGGAGTCCTCTGGAAGAGAAAAAGGAATAAGAGCCCAACCTGTACTCAATGCCAAAAAGCCCCTGGCTCACTCCAATAAAAAACAACACTCCTATCCCACAGTGGATGACCCTTTAAACTCAACCCCTTCAATCCTCCCAAAACCTGCTAAGTCAACAAACCTTTGAATTCTGCCTGAACAGTATAACAAAGAGGGGAGGAAATGCTAATGTCAATATCAGTAGCTTTCCCCGGTTCTCACTGAGTTTCCCAGAGTCTAATTTGTCAAACATGCAAGTAACAATGCCAGAAATTAGCCCAAAGGGAGATTTCTGCCAGACGAGAGAATGATTATGTTTGATCATAGAATAAACAAGAACATTAACATGCTTTGTTGGTTTTCCAGAACTGGAACAAAGTGTTGTTTTTATGTGTGGAGGAGGAAATAATTCAAGGTTGAATGTCAAAGAATTAGGAAATTACTAAAGCTAATTAGAGAATGTAGAAGAATAGAATAAAGGTTGAATCAATCTCTCTTGAGAAGGAGAGAAAATCTAGGCCACAAGACAAAGCTTGCACATTCAGGCAGAATTATCAGCTTGATGAAATATCATTACTTCAGTTTTGTGTCGTGACATATCATCAATCACATATGCAGTGCGTGTAATCCCTCCCCACACCGCCATGTAAAGCTTGGATCGCCTGATCAGCAAGGGGTCAGACAGTGCACAGGTGAAAGGTGGATGCCTGCCCAGTGAAAGGTTAGCATGACGATCTGAGCTCTGCTTGACAGGTGTGGCTAAAGAGATTTCAATCCCAGAGGGGGCCTTTTCAGAGTGTCATCTTAGGGTCTTCAGCTGCACACTACAAAAGCACTCAGGCCCTTTGTCTCTCTGCTAAAGCCCCATAAATCAGCTACCTGAAAGGAAAGCCTCATGGCCAGACTTAATCCTCCTGGGTCAGGCAGAACCAATGCAGAAGTCATGAGGCACATGAGGCCAGCTTTCAAATTTACTGCATGTGTCAGTTTCTTGTTTTTGGATCCACACTGACCATTCTACAGGCTCTCGCCACCAAAAACAAGTGGGAGGAATCTTACCTTATTGTGTTTAACTGCAGCCTCAGTTCTTACAGCCATGACATTTTAAGACAACGCAGATAATTAAACCAATAAAGATCACCAACAGCATTTGCGATGACATTTCTCTGCTATGTGAAGCAGCTAGCAATATATCATCCACATGATTTTGTCCTCATAGCCTGAAGCTATTTCTGTAAATGACATTACAGTCCATTTCCACTGTGTCAAAATGCTGGCCATTATCACAGCTATATTGGCAGGATTGCTGTTCCTAATTACTGATGCACCAAGGCAAACATCATGACTAAACTCTATAGGAAATTAAGTGCCTTCTTGTTGGAATTTGTGGTTCATTTCATCCCTGCCATGTCATTATTGTCCTGCCATGTCATGTATTGCTTGTACTCCATACCATGCAACTGATGTATTGAGTCAATTAAGTGTAAATCTGACATTTTCCACTTCTAATGCCCATTTCACTTAGGTTGTCTGCTGAGCATAGACCTGATTACTCCCAAAATCTGACATTATTTCCCCTAAAATTTCAACCTGTGCATTTTTTCTCACTGCACTACACTGATTAAGATGATATTCTCTTAGCTAACATGAGGCTAAGGATAAGTAAATGGAATTATACATTGGTCACATCATTGCTAATACTCAATCCACATACAGAAATATTTAGTCATTTTAGTAATTATGCTTATTTGTGTTCTTTCTTAGAGTTAGATGGTAAGGTGAGTACCACACTCATGTCTGTTGCATATCAAGCCGAAGCATGAGGGCAGTTAGCTTAGATTTGTGTAAAGACTAAAAACACACTACAAACACCTTGAGTTGGTTCATTTTCACAGGAAGATGTTGCCACTGATTGCTTAGCAAACTCACAATGGTTTTATACTGTATATCAAGATGTGAAAACTCTCCCATCCTAATTTTCAAAGTAGGACAAAGAGTAACAATAGCCTCTAAGTGCCAAATTAAATTGCTTTTCTAGTTCAGAAAGTATAGAGATAAGTACGAGCCATAGACACTCATCAGTAACAACCATGACCAGTTGCCACATCCATTAAAAGTACTGTTGGTTGTCCTTTCAATGCAAGCTTCATGGTCAAAAACATCCATGACGCTGTGTCCATCAACCACCTCCGCCCAAACTATTGTGTTTTCTATACTGAATGAGTATCAAAGCAAGTTCATTCCTTTATCCCCTTTCACTTTTATTTATGTGTGTAAATGTATTTATGCGTTTTCAGTGTTGTGTTCAAACTGAACTTATTACCTATGGAATTTGATAAATACACTACCGTTCAAAGGTTTGTCGTCACTTAGAAATGTCCCTATTTTTGAAAGAAAAGCATTTTCTTTCAATGAAAATAACATTCAGTGAATCAGAAATACAGTCTAGACATTGATAATGTGGTAAATGACTTCTAGCTGGAAACAGCTGATTTTTAATGGAATATCTACATAGAGGTACAGAGGAACATTTCCAGCAACCATCACTCCTGTGTTCTAATGCTACATTGTGTTAGCTAATGGTGTTGAAAGGCTAATTGATGATTAGAAAACCCTTGTGCAATTATGTTAGCACATGAATAAAAGTGTGAGTTTTCATGTAAAACATGAAATTGCCTGTGGGACCCCAGACTTTTGAACGGTAGTGTAGATAAAAGTGGTTAAAGTCAAAGTAAGCCAATTATGTTCTCATCTGTTTTAAAAATAGGTCATTAAAATGATCAGTCAATATCAATAGACTGTAATGAAACATTTTATTGAGATCAATTATACTATATCGCCTAGAAAGAAGAGCTCAATCACGACAATACTACGGTGTCATACATTCTTGATTTTACCTTTCAAATTGCTGAAATCAGATAAATAAATGAATATATGTATTCTAGTTGACTCCTTGCAGCTAACCCACTTTTACTATGATAATATTGTATGCACAGGATAGCATATAACAAATTAGACTTCAGTTCAGACAGTCAAGTGGTATGAATAAGTCAAGGAAATAAAGGAATTTCCTCAGTCTCATTAATATTATTAATTTTTAAATCCAATTATTGTATGACTGCTCGTGACCTATTTTCTTATTTAAGTGTCCTATCAAAACCTTACACATCACAGAGTGTGGCGCAACCTTTAATGTTTTAGATGGATCTGGAGCTTCAGCAGGGTGTTCCACTGGGAGAGTTTGGGCCTCCAATCTCGGCTGCCTTCTGTCCCCTGCAGGAAAATATTACGATCTAGCTAATATACTATCCAGGTGAAGAATTGCAGGTATTAGTCTGGAGCATACAAACTTCTCAGACACGGCACCTCCTTGATGTCTTGCTACACTGCAGGATTTTTCATTAACAGTGTGACAAACGTCCGTAAGAAGTCATAGTGCAAGCACATTCTAGCTGGACAAAAGAGGGAATTTATAGTGGACGATGGCCAATGTGAGAACAAGTCAGGAACAGTGAATGTACAACAGAATGAAGAAAAACTACAGCGGCACTGAGAGTTCATCACAAAGCATCTTTAGAAAGTACAAAGTGATAAAAAAAATAAGCAATTAAGAAAACATCTTCACCAAACTAACACATGCACAGCATTCAGAAAAAAAAAAAAATGCTGCATTGTGGGAGAATGCAACCAAAAGCAGAAACAAGCTACAAATACAGACATTTATTTCAAATTAAATCAGATAATCGGACCCCAAGCAGCTTCTGGGTGCTTTTGCTCCTGTCACATTTTTCTTGACAGTGGGCTCAGTTTTCACTGCAAATAATTTTCTGCACCTTTATGAAAACAGAACAATCGTGGCTTGAAGAAGAAACTACTTAAATATTTGTTTTTTGCAGTAAGGTATAATGCTATAAATCATAAAAAGAAAAAATAAGTGGGACTGAAACTGGGGGAAAAAAGGACTCAATATACATTTTTCCAAGTATCCACAGATCCATGCTGCATTTGTTTTATTTATCAAGAATGTTTTGTTTTGCTCTCAATCTCTCTCTTGTCATCTCCTCTCTGGTTTATGTAAACACAGTCTGTAGTTCACTCAAAAAGGTTGATTTATAGATTCTTAGTCATGCTAAGGAGTGCAGAATCTGCAGCAAATAATTTATTCTGGAAGTTTTTTGAAAAACGATTTTGATGAAATAGCAGAATTTTAAGGCCAATTTTGGTTATATTTCTTGACCGTACTGTACATCACACAAAATGTATTGACCGAAAATATGAAAATCTGGCAATTCTCGCCCTGCCATTATCTCGCAATTATAAAGAAATCTTTAACAAATCTGTAGATCCAGACTATAAACCACATCACTGCCAAAATCTATTAACTTGGCCCTTGTGTCATTTCTGACCTTCCCTGTAAATTTCATCCAAATCCATTTTTGATTAATGTTGTTAACAGACATACAAACAGACAAACCAATGCTGATCGTCACATAACTCTGCTGCATTCCTTGGCAGAGTAATTACCCTGAATAAAAAGAAGGCATGTTAAAAAGGTTACATTGATTTGACTCACTACAGGAATTAAATTATTTTTTTTCATTATCCCTTATTAATCCCAAGAGGGGAAATTCAGATTTTCGCATATGTCCCAATTGGGGGGAGTCAGAGCGACGGGTCAGCCACGGTACAGCGCCCCCTGGAGCAGGAAGGGTTAAGGGCCTTGCTCAAGGGCCCAACAGTGGCCACATCGGGGTTTGAATCTCTGACTTTCTGATCAGTAGTCCAGAGACTTAACCGTTGCACCACCACTGGACTAAACAGAGAATGTGCTAAGAAATTATATAAAAGTGTCTAATGTTTATGTGTAAAGCGTCAGTGATGCTTTGATTGCCATAAACACTACAACTACTTCTGAAGTGAAGCACTTCACACTATGATATTGAAGAAATGAAGAAGTCAAACTGTACATACCCTTAAATAATCTGATGACATGCATTGAAGTGTTAATTCTCTGAGCAATTTGGAAACTGATAACTGAAGCCTAAATTCTAAAAGTAAGAGTGAAGCAACAAAGAGACCTAAAAATAAATGTAATGTGCGTTTTCTGCTTCTAGATTTGGTCAGAGCACATGTTCCTGCATTTAAAAAGATCTGTTGTTTATCTGCAGCCTTCTTACATAGACTAGAAAAATGAAATTCAGCTAGTCTGTCAGGAATAAAAGCAATATTTACCTTGCGAGTGTAAATGAATAGACGTGTTTTTTTGTGACATTTACATCCCACCCCATCCATCCATTATCTATATACAGCTCAATCCTATACAGCAGTATTTATATGCTGGTTTATCAGATGTTAAAGATCTGTACAATGAAAGAAATGACAATATTACATTTGCAAAATTAAAAAAAAAAATAAAGCATTCAGACAGCCATATTATTTTGTCTCAGCTTTAAATGTCAATTGGAATAAAGTCTATTTCAGCAAATGCCCTCTTATTTTCTACAACTGAAATGAACTGTATAATAAATATGCTAAAGTAGCTTAACAAAAAAGTTGGTGGGATCAACTTTGATTTACAATATCTGGAGGCAAATCATTCATAAAAACACTGTCATCTGTCAACCTGTCAATGTGATCCCTCAGGTCTTTCTAAAAAAAAAAAAGTGTCACCATCTGAATGACCATGAAGGTCATGATTCTCCCAATAATCTTACATTTGACAAAAATGTCTGATCCACTCAAATGTCACTTAGAGTTGTCTGCTCTGCTTGACCAACCCATAGGCCTTTCAACCTATATTGGTTTGGCCAGAAGAGCTCAATCAAATCATAAAACAAGGAGAGCTGCCAAAGCCTTTTTCACACCCCAACACTGCAGCACTCACTGCCATGTTTAGGCTATTTTGACATGGCATCAGAAATGTCACGGACATGAAGAGGGACACAGTTCAAATGCTGCAGGACTTATTGCTGTCAAGATTTTCAACATGAGAAGATCAAAAACGAAAGAGACAGGAGAGGGTAAAGGATAGGAAATTATAAAATATTTAATAAACGCTCAAATCAAAGAAACTGTTATGTTTTCATGAGTCATTAATGGAAAAAACAAGAACAACCAGAACCTTTTAATTTTATGTGAAATTAGCTTTGTTGTCTTTTTTATTTGAAGGTTTCCAACACCAGGTGAAGTCAAGTTCACAATAATTGCAGCCAGTAAGAAACAGTGAAAGAAAATATCAGTCTGATATTTCATCATACCACAGATCAATAGATTAAAGTACACAACAAAATACACAACGTGCACAAAATTAGCTCAGTTGCAAATACAGGTCTTAAATAAACCTCACCATTTTTCATATGTACAGTGTTTACCAAAGGTTTACATACACTTTCAAAGGCCATTTATATCATGGCAGTCTTGAGTTTCCAATGATTCCTTTAGCTCTAAATTTCCTGTCATGGAATCACTGAGACCGATGTGCCCTTGTCACCAAAATAAATAAATAAATAAATCATGCATTTTGGTTGTTTCAGTGATTTTCTCATAGGTCTTCTAGAAATATGTCAATCATCTGTGAGGTCAAAAATATATATATAGCACTACTGACATGTGGTTAAATGTCCTTTGGCTACTTTTACCTCTTCTAGGCGTTTTTGGTAGCTGTCCACAAGCTTCTGGTTGTATCTTTGACAACTTCAGTACAGTCCACAGATTCTTGCTGGAGTTTAAGTCATAGCTTTAGGGTGGCCAGTCTAAAACCTTTCTAGCCTGATTTCTCTGTTTCTTTACCATTTTTGACGTGTTTTGGATCATTGTCTTGTTTGAACACCCAGCTGCATTCAAGAGCCAACCTTCTAGCTGATGATTTTAGGTTTTCCTGAAGAAAGTGGAGGTAAACCTTCCTTTTCATTACTCATTTTATTACTCGGCCAAGGAGGTGGAGCCTCAGTAGAGTTAGGTGATGATCGATTGGTTGGTCTGTCTGTCTGTCTGTTAGCAACATAACTCAAAAACAGACGTACGGATTTGGATGAAATTTTCAGGGAACGTCAGATATGACACAAGGAAAAAGCCCCAAAGCTCTCAGGACCAATTGATTAGATGTTGGCAGTGATGCAGCTTATAGTTTGGATTCACGGATTTGTTAAAGATGTCAGCCATCAGAAATGATACAACAACTGACCAGCCTTGGCAGAGTACTGCACTTTGTGAGTGCTTTTCTAGTTTTGTGTAAAGTAACAATTCCACTGGTTACTAAACCGACCTTTTCTTTCTCCGTGTGATCATCATCAAAATTCAGTCAAGCCTTAAGGTGCTGCTCCTAGAGGAAGGGCTTCCTACTTGCATGGCAGCGTCTCAGAACATGGCATGTAAAACACACTTGACTGTGGACACTGACACCAGTACTATGCACTTAGAAAATGCTACACTTGCAAAAAATTGTTTGCAATAGCTTTTGTTTGTTTGTTTGTTTGTGTTTTTTTACTGAGACACTCAATATTTAAAAACCCTAACCCATCTTCAGAACACTAGTCATCGTCTGTCCCTCATTTGTCTACCTCAGCTTGCCTTTTCCATTGGTTGATAATGTGAGGCAAACATTTTTTGCCCACATTACACTTTACAAAACACTTTTATAGCTCTATAGCTATGCAGTTGTCATTGAGTAAAGATAATGAATTCCATTTCTGTAGCTTTGTCTACATAGCTGCGAAGAAATGTAATTTTAACGGCTTTGTCTCTTCAGATGGAGACTGGAAGAAAACCAGGACGTTATTCCCACTTGTGACTAACTAAAACTCACCAGGAAGACCTTAATTTAACCGTGTGTAGCCCACTTCCATATGGCAAGATAAATCTGAGAAAGAACACGGTGTGATTACACAAAAAATGGCCAGCAAGACTTGCAAAACCCAGATGTTTAAGAGGAAAACCAACAAGAAATTTTACACTATGACCATCTGTAGAGCTGACCTGACACTACAGTTTAAAAAAGGCTTCTGAATTTCCCTCCCCAGCAATTAAAACCACTCTTATTCCACATACAAACCTAGGTGCTGTGAAGAACAAACACTAAAAACTTTTAACAAACACTTGGCACTTGGGATAAACCATATGCAAACACACACACAAACAATGCACAAAAAAACAAACTTATCCAACAGATTGAGAGCTGGCACATTTCCCAAAAACTTCTAGATGACAAATCTGAATATGATGATAACTGGTGCCAGAAAAGCATTTGTTCCTTAAAAGGAAAAGATGAACATTCAGCTGTATTTCCAGAAAGATACATGCATGAATGTATTATCCATCTTGTGCATAAAATTAATAAACTGTGCCTCATTTTGACATTCACAAGCTTGATTTTCTAATGATTAAGGTTAGAAGTTGCAAAGTAAGCGGTAAATTTAGTACCAGAACATTTTTGCAGATTGTGCCTCCGGCTTCAGCTCTTAATGAATTTGATGTGTGAAACTTTTCAATACGTATTTCCATTTCTCACACACACACACACACACACACACACACACACACACACACACACACACACACACACACACACACACACACACACACACACACACACACACACACACACACACACACACACACACACATCTCATTAACCTGTAGTTCATTCATTATTGCTGTGGGTGTGGAGGAAAGCAGCAGCCATAGATATAATTGTGTTATCAGGGTTGTAGGGCTGTGGCTAATTACTGGCTGGGAACACAACACAGGCACTTAGACAGCAGTCTGATGGAACAAACCACAATGGCTTGTGACAAGAGCTGTCTTCTCTGAAATTTCGGGATAAGACATGATAGCACAGTAATTCATGACTCATAACACAATCACATCATCTCCATAGCATGGAAGATGACACGGGGACACTGAAATAAGTCAACAAGTTTTCTGTTGCTCAACTGAAAGACCAGACCTGACATCAAACAGCTAAAAACAGGAAGAATGTTTTACAAGAAGGCAAAATTTAGCACAGTTTTAATCACCATGTTCAAAAAATCCAAAGTAATTTGTCATGGTGACGCTAGTGCTGCAGTGCAGTGGTTACGCTTGCATGCGTGGAGTTACCTGGCTGTGGGCCACAGAGCTGGGAAGGAATTTTAGATAGGCTGTTTACTCGAGCTTTTGATTCTCCACAACTGTGAATATTCCTGTAAACCTATTGTGTTTTTTAGACAAAAGTTTGCCTGAAAATTTAAAATCAAACAACACCCTGTATCCTTAGGACCACAATACAATTAGGTAAATCTAGAAAGTCTTAGAGGAAAAAGGATGGGGGAAACCTCAAAATGAGCATAGAATTTTATGGAATTACATAATTCAAGCACACATAAATAAGAGAGTTTTATGTATATACATAGAAGATTAAGATGGAGTTAAGACAGAATCAAAGAGAAGATGTCAAGAAACTTCTTGGTGCCACCAAGAGCTGGTAGGATGCATCACATGGTATAAACAACAGTAAAAGTAGAAAGTTAAACTAGTAATTCTGAGGTTCTTGGACTGGGTATCCTGAATCCCTGCAACATGCAAATTCTAAGCGTGTTTTGAGTTTCTTGCGTGTTCACACTGGACAAGGGAGAAAATTATGTTTTCTCAACCCAGACAGAATACAAATTTTGAGAATGCAGCTGATCAACACTTTTCTTCTGCAATAAGAAAAATATAAATGAAATCTTTGTACTTGTAAAGTTGATTTGGCTATAGTTCTTCAAAGCTACAGTTTGAGTCATATGTGAAATGTGTCATTTCCTTTACTCATTTTTATACAAAAAAAATCAAAATAACACAATATACTAATGGCTGAAATAGAATAGATTGATGAATTGATGATTGGTATAGTATGTATTGCATAGATTTTGCATGTGTATGGATTTGGGACACAGCTAATACTAACATGGTGCATGTTAGCTTTTTTACTAACAAAATCTGAAACAGTGAAATAAGGCGTTGGTTTGTCTGTTCATCTGTCCTGTCTGTTAGCAGCATTACTCAAATACAGACAAACAGATTTGGATGAAATTTTCAGGGAAGGTCAGAAATGACACAAGGACCAAGTGATTAGATTTTGGCAGTGATGCAGCTGATAGTCTCAATCCACAATTTTTTTTTAAAAAAGATTTCAGCCGTCGGAAATGATACAACTAAGCAACGACTGATACAGTGACTGTTTCTGGCAGAGTACTGTGCTCTCTGAGTGCTTTTCTAGTTATTATGCATCACCATGAATTATTGTGCATTATTCTCAGACAAGGCAATTTTATGTAAGATGGTCACAACTCGTATTTAATGCTACCAGAACTGACAATGAGAAAGTGACACATAGTCATAGGCCTACGCCAACACAATCTCCAAAATCACGTCTGGGTACAGTGTATGGTATCAACCCTCACACAGATGAAGCTTCAAATATTTTCAGGTAATGGTCATCATAGCTTTAAAGCCCCCAAAACGATATACAGAACAGCCCTAGTATAATGTCAGCCAGGTTTACAACTTGTTCTGTATTGCATACAAACATTCGTTAGCATTAAACACACAGTGCAGCTGAGGCTTTCACTTTTGTAGGTATTTGGTCAGACCAAACCAAAAAGTCCATGGTTTTGCCCACTAAACTGACTCTAACATACAAGGAAACACACCTGCACCCGCATTTCTCTTTGATATTAGAATTGGAATTTGAAAGGGATATTCTTAGAAAGTTAAGGTAACGCGGATCAAACCAAAATCACATCAGCCAAGGATCTATAGGCTCGCTCTGCATGTAAATATTCTCTGACTCATGTGGCATAGAGGCACACCTGCTATATAGACAACACAACTCTAAACCCAGCACAAAGGAAGCACTTCAGTGTTCAGTAAGGTACAGAGCAGAAGCCTAATGTGGAGGTAAGATTATATATAGGGAAAGAATAATATTCCTCCAGCTGCAATTTGTCTAAACTGGGCTGAGGAGTCTTTAAATTAGTCTCCGTTCTTTTCAGCATATTTTTGTAAAAACTAAAACCTAGACATGAACAGAGCTTATCCCACAAGTCAGAGGAAGCTGAGACATTGTCTGTCACCTCGCCTCCCTTATCTTCTGGCCAACACAATGTCTGACTCATTGCAGCTCTGAAAGTCCACATTTGAAGCTCAAGAAAAGGACTTTAGACGAGACGTCCACAGCAGCACATTTCCTCACAATCAAAGTATTACAAAGGAAGAAAAGGAGAGCACAGACGCTGAAGAGTTATCCTCATGAATCTCTGGCAGAATTTTTTTTTTCTTTATCCTCCTGTCGACAGCTTGTCTGATTCTTATAAAACCTGTCATACACTCATGCCTGTCGTTCATTGAATTGACTGGAGATATTTTCTCCACTCACTGACCTTGAAAAGCAGTTTTCAACAATTTTTTAAGAGTGGTTCGTTTAAACTAAAATCTTAATATTTCTAACATGTAGATGATAAAATGGAAACCAACAATGAGAAAAGAAGATGCTTTTCTGTTTTTGTCAGAAAACCCTTCTGTAAAGCTCACCGGTCCCAAAGAAGCCGGTGTTGAGAAGCCAGGCTACACTCCGAGGCTGACTAGTTTATTTTCTCACTGCCATTTTTATCTCTCTGTTCACATGCTGTTCAGTGTCCATTTATCCGTGGTGAGGGCTTCTCCTTGGCAGGAACGATCACTTTCAACAACAGTTCCCGCGAATCAGAGCGAAGTGTCACATCGTTCCAGTGACAACTAACGACTACCAATGTATCTGGGCAGGCTGCCAGTGTACTGGGCTAGGAACAGCCGGGGGGAGGAGGGGTGGAGTAAATGGCGGTGTGTGGTGGGGGGGGGGGCATGCACGCTCCAAGGAGACAGAGGTTTAGCTCACTGGTGGCAGCATCAAAACCTCACATCACATCCCTTCAGTCAACAAAGCCCCTTACACATCATGTGCCGAGAGATGAAATCAATCTGCTTTGAGAGGCTGACTCTGATACTGTATGTCTGGGGGCCGGCTGAGACAGGAGTCAGACAGTCCAATATCCCAACTTGAGGAAAGGGGGAAGAGACGTGGGGGTCATCTGATTCAGCCAACAGTCAAGCCCTCATTTCTTCTCCTCTCCTTACGCTCATTTGTATTATCAAGGTCAAGGCGGTCACCAAAACTTTACTTTGCATATATATTTTTGGCATTAGGATTAAGAGTAAAACACACTACCCCCATAAATAAACACTAATTGGTAGCTAATTTTCTTAGTTCTTGCCTGGTTGATTCATTGCCTCTGGGCTCCTATGAATTATTCATGCAAGTGGCAAAACAGCTTTATGTAGAAACCTACAAGGCACCGCATTCATTATGCTATCATGCCGAGTAATTCTAGGCACTGACGGCTGGTATTAGAATAATATGCATATTGGGTATTCTTTTTTTTCCTCGGGCATTGGCAGGCAGTAGTAGCGCTTCCGTTGGCAGGGACTGCGAGGGATGCAACACCCCTCGTGGCTGACAAAACCCCCTTGTTTTGACAGAGGATTGAGCGAGGAGGGGAATGAGTGTTTCAGCTCTGCCCTCGTGGAGAGAGGATTAAGCTGTGTGGTCGTGCTGCTTGGTGGCGCGGGGAGCTGGTAGGCTATGTTATCATGTCAATCCTCCCTCCCATGGTACCGCAGATCTGCGCTGCCCCCATGACTCAAAGAGAAGCACCTGGCCTGGCCGCAGGGAGCTCATCAGCCTCACCATTCTCCCTTGGGAGCAAGGCTGCATCACTTCTGCAGAATACCAAGTCTGGCTGACTGCAGAAAGAGGACAATTCAAAGGCATATATACTGTGAGGTTACAGGCTCTGTTTGTGGTTTGGAATAAGCGTTCCTTCCCCACTATCACCTCCAGACTCCCCATGTTTTTCCAGTATACAAGTTTAGCACGACAGCAGCAGAGCGGGGGCGATGAGTTGGACGGGAGATGGTAAAACAGAAATGTCAGTTCAAAGCAGGGTGAGACTGTTAAATGGCAGCAGGCGCCTGGCTGAGGTATCAGTCCTCCCAAGTGTTCCCTGTCTCCGCAGATCTGTCTCTGCACCGGAGATACCTTGCCTCCAGAGGCCCACGTTATGTCCTCAGGCTAAAGCAACATCAGTTTGAGGAAAACACGCAAGGAGCACGGGTGGGCTACAGCTGGTTTCCTCTGCTATGATGGCATCAAAGGCTGGGCCAGGCGTTCCTCAGCAGGTATTCACTTGGTGACTTACGGCCTAAATATAAATCTAGTATGCAGCTTAAAACCAGGCTAAGTTTGGTTGGAAAGTTGTAGCTTAGTGTTTCCTTTTCTACAAATAGTATTGTTAGGGTCTATTTCACATTAAATATCTTTAAATGTTTCTGAAAAATCTTTTAACTTGAAAATGTATCAACCCAGGTCTGACAGTTGTTTTTATATACTGTTGACCAACTTGTGAATTTGCGGTACATATAGAAATTTGACTTGAAACCAATTTATGGGTCATTCCAGAATTGGATAACATTTTACGACTCAAATAATCCATGTACAAAATACTAAAACATGCAGCTGTTGTGTAAATGTACTTTTCCTGAGATCAGATCTAAAAAAAAAAAAAACTATGAGAAAGGAACATTCAAAAATATTTTCAAAATACCAAGTCCGGAGTTCCCCCTAAAATGCTATTTTTCTATTGTTCCATGCCCCTGATGACCAGATTGAATCTCAAATAAAACAGTTAAAATGAAATTCAAATCTCCTTTTTTTGGGTATTATTTTTTCATTGATGTCTCTTGCAATTGTGGGAACATTTTTTTAAATCAACGTAATATTTTAAATAATAATTATTATGCATAGAACGTGTGTTGCACAATATGAACGCATGTAAGCATAACCTTTTTAGCTGGTAGAAGAACGCAGTGAATGACATGTTACCCTGGAATTAACATCATCAAACAGTTTTCCAAAAGAATGGGTAGAGCAAAGCTATGTTGTCTCTTCTATTTTTCATATTTTATTAACATTGTCAGCCTTGATTGAATGTCTCACTCTACCTCATGCAGCCTTGTTATGCATATTATCAGGATAAGACAAATTCTTTTTACTTTTTTCTTTACTTTTTTCCATCAGTGAGTTTGTCCTCTTGGTCAGCAGTAACAACTAGCTAAATATCTAGCTTCTATTCCTGAGAAAAAGAAACTAACATTAGCATGGATTAGCAACCCTGTTACTGTGATTAGAGTAGGGTTAGCAAAAAACCAATAAAATAAGGAATAAAAATGGTACCATTGATGTGTATGCTGCCTTTGATAGTTTAGTACCTATTACTGATGAATATGTAGCAGAAAATTGTAAAAGAGAAGGTTAATTTTTCAAAAACTTGAACCACAAATGTCCTCCAATTCTGGAATGACAGTTAAGCTTTTTGTTTTCATCATTTATACCTTAAAGTGCAGATACATTTTTTGGCACTGGAGTAACCTCTCTGCCTTATGACAGTAAGGGAAACATCACATGCCAATATCATCATTTAATTTACAAAAAGCTTCTTCAGAAGTTCAAAGAACCAACTATTTAAATGACAAAAAAACGCAGTGCTTCACTACAGGAATATACAGGCAGTACAAAATGTGGGTTATTGTTACTTATGTGTCATGCTTGGTAGCAGTTAGGAGAACTCCAAATAATTTGTTATTCTTTTACTGGCACCAAAAATCACTTCCACAGGCCAGGCATCTGACAAGGAGCAACAAAATATGATCTGTCTAATAGGGCGTGCTTGTTTGGAGGAATTATCTGTACTTCCAGTGTTTTTCTCATTACCGCTGATATGGAGTACCAGACTGTGTGCTGCCAGATATTAGGGAGCATTAACGTCATGCATGGCCATCGGGGTGGAATTCAGCCTGTCTGAGGAACCACACTGGGAGCTATTTCACATGACATTCATTTCAAGAAATGACACCCACCAAGGCTAGCTCATGGGGCTCTGCCTTGTATAGGCAGAAATTTGTGCCACAAGAAACTGAATCTAAAGGATTTCTATTTGAATTTGTGTTGCTCAACTTTAATAATTGAAATAAAAAATTTAATTTATTCAATTAAAATTGTATTCCAATAAACTTGAAATCCACCGTAATTGTTTAAAATCAAATGCTTTTGCTTTTCTATTCAATTCTCACTGAAAATATACCTCTCTACATTCAGTTTTCAAAATTCAAATTCAACTTGTGAAATTCCAATTCTGTCACACTGTGCCACACATCTGGGTCACTGAGGAACAATAGCTGATCACTGTTCCACTGAGCTCGATCAGCTGATTAGCTCCTGCAGTACATAAACACAGAGGACATCTCCTCCTGCTGTACAAAGTGAAGCTAAAACTCCAGGATACGGTGGTTTGCACTGAAGGATGATTACAGGTTTTCACGTAAGTTAAGTTTGTGTTTTGTAAACTACCGTAATCAGTCATGGAGATCAGTATTTAGTGGGGGTTTTTTTTAGATTATAATAAGCATCTAAATTAAAGTCATCTATCGGAGTATATTTCTGTAGCATTTTGTAAATGAACAGCTGATGAAAAGAAGTGCAAAATCTAAAATGCCACATATGTACTGTGAGCGAAACCTGCAGTTTGAGGAAAGCGTTCCGAAAGCAGTGAGTTACAATAGGAAAGTGTAGGTCAATACTGATTGAATAATAATGAAAACAGAAGTGGCTCCTGCCTGTCTCTTGCTGTACTGATATGCAGCACATTGGTATCAACCATCATTCAGTTTGGTCGCAAGCACAGCTTCTGTTTCCTGCCCTATTGGAACACAATAAATACACTTGTTTTCTTATGTAATGATAGTCTTGTTTGTAGCATTAAATGAACCTAATGGAAGGCAAGGGTCTTTACTTGTAGGTAAAGCCAAAAAAGCTCTTTCACATACTATGCTGTATATTCTTTAGCAGTAAATCCAGAGAAATGTGTACCAGTTTGTCCAAGCCAGTGAATCCCGACATCCAGACCAAGCTTTCTCTTGATGGTCTCTCTTGCTTGTTTCTCTCCACAGTGAATTAAGTGAAGTAAGTCCTGATCGCAAAAGAATGCATCATTTTTCACTGAGACTTTGTGTTGGTGTGTTATTATAATTGACATATTCTATTTTCATTTTAGTTTTCCTGTGCTTTCGTGCTCTGTTGGTGTGTAATGGATGTAACTTAACATTAAAAACTTCAGATTAGATCCTTCTCAAACTATTTTCACTTATTTATTTTTGGCTAATATCACAGTAAACAAGATTTGTTTGTCATGATATTTATTTTTACACTCGGCCTCTGTGGAGGATGTTAAACTTTGATGCCATTTCATGTGAGGATAACAAAAATGAAACAGTGAGTAGCATCCATTTGAATAAACTAATGTATACAGTTTCAGTAGTTCATTTCTCATCTTTATAGCTGCACATTATAAAAGTTCACATTCTAAACATCATTTGGTTTCAGCTAAAATGACTCAATGCTTTTCTGTTTAACTCAAACTGAGCACGATCAGGTTAGGAAAAATGGAAGCGTTAAATTTCAATAGAAGTAAGTATGTTTGAGTTGCATTTACTTAACACCCCTCTGCGCAGCTCTGATGACGCAGCCAGTAGTCTGTGAATGCCACCCTAGAATAGTGTAATATAGTGCTTTTATCCTGATATTCAACAATTCAGCCCTTTACAGGAAGCTAAAGGAAAGTGAGGCCTTTCGCTTTTACAGTATAATGATCAGTTATCAGATTACAGTTGACCGTTTCTCATCAGAACAGTTCCAGTCGTTCACCTCTTAAAGTCCTTCAGTCAGTACAGTCAGTGATGCAGAACTATTGTCTAGATTACAGCACTGGTTTTTCTTTCCAGTCCAAGCACAGCAGAATCATTGTATAGACAAATGACTTTAATCTAGATGCTTATTATCATCTAAAACAACAATAATAATAATAATAATAATAATAATAATAATAATAATAATAATAATAATAATAATAATAATAATAATAATAATAATAATAATAAAAACACTAGGTACTGATCTCCATCTAGCTCACATTGGCCTGTTTGTTGTCTTGGCTAGCTAGTTAATAACTGATTAGCTTACAAAATGCAAACTTAACTTATGTAAAAATCTGTAATGATCCTTCAGTCCCGGGTGCAAACCTCGATGTCGTGGCTCCACCGTATCCTGGAGGTTTAGCTGCACTTTGTACAGCAGGAGGAGACGTTCTCCGTGTTTATATGCTGCAGGAGCTAATCAGCTGATCAAGCTCAGTGGATCTGTGATCAGTTACTCTTTCAATATTTTATTTTAATTATTCAAATAATTAAATTCAATTTTCAAGTTCTAATATAAATCATTTAAATTCAGCTTCTGAATTTGTATCTTTCTGCCCATATTCTTTTCAACAAGCATGCTGTCAAACATCATCAGCCTAGAGCGGTTCAGCCTCTATTTCAGAGTCCACTTATGTCCAAGGACAGTGCTCTTAAGTATGACTGAGTCAAGAAAATAGAAACAAAAGGGCAACCCCACGAAGAAAACAAATTCCTAGAAAATCAAGCCTTCAAGACAGCTCCTGCTGACTTTCTCCTATGAGAGTAATAGTGTAGATATATTAAACATGTTAAGCAAATCTTTATATATTCCCAAGTAAATTTAAAAGATGTTTAAAAACGTATTAAACGGGCAAAGGATAATATTCCTCCTGGAATTAAGGATTGACAGAATTGGAGCAAGTCGGGTGAAACATTAATTAAGTGAAGGGTTTGAATGTTTCACTGCTGCAGCCAGCAGATTGCCAGGCATCCAGTCCAACATGACCACGAGAGGCCTAATGCAAACATCTAAAATGTCAGTGCATGACAGCACAATGCTTACATATTGCATGCATTTTACGACCAAGTATTCACACAACTCAGGATTTATTCTGAGGGCAAAGCTTACAAGCCATGACAGAAAGTCACGCATTGCTAGAGTACAACAGTAATGAAAAATTGTGATGGAATCCAGATAAGAGTGATATCATAAATCCAGAGGCAGAAACCAAAGGTGAATTTTCAAAGTAAATGTCAGCTCCTCCCACATGAGGATACGTCTCTATGCCTTGCCACTGTAAGTGCTCTGTAGTGTGTGTGCACTACAGTGTTAGTATGAGATAAGGTGCACACATCCCAGGGCATCCTATTTTAATTTCTGGAAATAGTACCCTTTTACAAGTGTGTGAGATGAACTTCCACCTCGCAAAGCCGCTTATAGCAATTTAAATGAAATTTCAAAAATTGTCGTCTTCCACAATTCCAGATAATAGTCTAATGAGCGCACAAAACAATGTGACCCCCTCTGCTGACCCTCTTTGTGGCAGGGAAATTGCCTCTAATGACATGCTGTAGCACAGACACATTAAAAAGAGTTCTCTTTAAGCTTTGTCAATTGACACATCTTCAGAAAAATTTCTCCACGTGCAATAAATATGGCAGCTGTATCAGAGTGCAGAAAAAATCCATTTTTGCCTAAAGGAACAGTCTTGCATCACTCACTCTAAATCACAGTGCAATACCGTCATGTAATATGACAACTACATATGATTTTCAATAGAATCTGGAGGATGAAATAACCTCATTTTATAGGGTGAATTTGTAGGTAGTGTGCTCAAAAGATATGCATTGCCAGGGTTGCAGCTGTACACTTGGGCATATGAAATTAGGAGGCAAGCCATCAAAGTAAAACCAGTTAATTATCTTGGAGAAAATGAATGTGCATGAATGCATTAAGAAAAATTAATAAGACTAATCCTAATCTAACTTTTCCGAGTCAGGTGCTCCAGGAAAAGCCGGACCATCTATGGGGATTTCTTCAATTAAAAATGTGACGCTGAAGCTCAGATCTGGTTATTATAAATCTCATCCCACCTTTGGTTCATCTTCCAGCCTAAAATCATATATTTTCCTGTTGTCACTGCTGAGGCAGACGCTAATTACAACTCATACATAATCTTTTATGTAAATGGTTTTGTCTTCTTTGATCTCCCCATGTAGTCGAGGACAGCCGGATCACAGAATTGGGCTAGATCTGTCACTTGAGTCAGAAGAAGAGAAGTGAAGTGGAAGGAAATCTGATTTGTTGTGATGCTTGTCAGCCCATGAGCACAGAGGATGTTTGATCAGGTCATTAGCCTAAAACAACATGGTCAGCCCAGCCACAGCTTTCATCACAATCTATTGAAACAAGTAAGCTTAGCCTCAGATGAGGACCAATGAAGACAGAGGACAGACAGGGATTTAAACACTTTGTAGTTGTAGGATTTGCCTTTCTTACAACGCAATAGTAAACTTTCCTGATTTCAAACACATTTCTTTACCTTCAAGAAAGGTGTATGAAATGCTGGCTATATGTCACAGTGAGTCATTCCTCATGATGCACTTTTACATGATCAGTTACAGGTAACAATTGGTGGTAGAAATAAATCCAGCAAAAAGCGATCATTACCAGTATGAGACCAGCTGAGTAACATCGCATACGGCACCTCATTTCCCTTTACTCGAACACAACATTACAGCCGGCCCCTGTGGTTCTTTCTGAGGCATAAACACAACTGGGGGCATGACAGATAGAGGCCGGATGTACGATACTCTTCCTACCAACAGGGAAAGGTCAGCTCCGACACCCTGGAAGGAGCCCTCAAGCTCTTGTGGACATTAGGGAGCCAAGCTGGTTTTCTGTGCAGGAGAGGGGTCAGTCCGCCAGCCTAGAGCAAGACAGGAAGAACCACCGACAACCTCTGGCACTTCCACTCAGTCCACGCTGCAAGGGCTGGTTAACCCAAATTGCAAAAGAAACATATTTATTCACTCACCATCATAGTGGTGTTCAACTGTGCAGACAATATTAGCTGCACTGGCCTGGCCTACAGATATTCATATGATACTTCTGCATCATTTGTGTCATTTTAAAACAAGAGAACACCTATTAATCAGTATTTAATGTGTCCTCGGGGCATTAGTTCTGGAGATACAAGCGACATGACAAAATAATGTTATAGGGTTATAAATAATAACCTTATAGCACTGTGATTGACAAGTACATGTGGCAAGGAAAGTGAGTATTATGGAGCAATTGTATAGTTTGTGCCGTAACTCAGCAACGGCTGCATAGGTTAGGCTGTGATAATAATGTTAGACTCACAATTTATTAAAACAAATATGTCGAGATAGAAAGACGTGCAGGCATTCAGCTTGCATGATGGTGCAGACAGCAGGAGATGCACAGTTTATGATCTAGCATTAGTGAAACTTGTCTAGGAGCTGATGAGCAGAATCAAAATGTAAAAATATCTCAATGGCCAACCCTGGAGATAGCAAATGATGAGTTAATTTTAATGGTAAGTTAAAATGTATTTTCAGGGTAGCACAAGAGTCAAAGTCAGAAAAGTGTGGCAGTAATTTATGTTATACAGTACAACAATATCTGTTTAAAGTTTGCCAACACTAAGTAACACCAGCCACACTACTGGCTATACCAAGCCCAATGAAGCTGTATTGGTAAAATCCACCAGTGTGTTCCATAGATTAAGGGCACATGTTGCATACTTTCAACTTGTACATCTACTGTCCGATGTACGTCGCTTTGGATAAAAGTGTCTGCTAAAGGAAATTGTAGAAACGTAGAATTGTAGAATTGCTTATAAATATAACCATACCAATAGAAACAAAGGAATGATTTTTTTTCTTTGAATAATAATCTCATTAGAGGTTATGTGACTTAAATACATCATAAGAAAGCTGAGCACCACGGAGAAAGGAACTCAGGCTCATCCTGCCAAACCTGATTTTGCTGTCACTTTGCCAGTGACAGCAAAAGAGGGAGACTTGATGAGGTAAAATGAAAAGGAGAAGCTTGAAAAGGAAAACTCTTCTAAGTAAAAAAAAATGTAGTTACGAGATTACCAGAGCTGTCTTTGGTTAGGAAAGTTTTTGTATGTTTTGATAAGAAGAGTGTAGGTGTTCCCTCCTTCTGTGTGTTCTACAAATGAACACGACAAGCTTAATTCAGCAGTGTGCGGACCGGACCTGCTGTCCTCTTCCGTAATGCCAGTCTGGTTGCTGGCTCTTTCATATCCTCGTGCCACCGTGTCACCAATTAGCCAGGGCCTAGGTTTCATTAAGGCACCGGCGCTGCCGCCTTCTGTCACATCCCCCATAATAAGCCTGAGATGGGTCTACTACCTGACACACAGGGACAAGTAGGAAAACACGCTGCACATATACGACACACACAAAATACCAACACCAGCTATTCACGACAACACACATCCAAGTGCACGCTACACACACACTGTAAATACAGTCTATGTGTTTATGTGCACAAACACAGACACACATGCATGCTTGGATGCAGACAATCTGTCAACGCTTGACTGTGTTTTGTTCAGACAATTACAGAAATGAAGGCTGACTGACGAAATGCAGAATGATGGAAAGAGACGAAAATTCAGATGGTTGACCTCAAACCCAAGTCACGTCATGCGTGTGCTCGACACGAAACCTAACAGAGAAAAAAATATTTAAAAGCTCTACCTGCAGTTGATCAGCAGTTGTTTGTTTCGGGCCAAGAGTCATTTGAAAATTTTAATATTACTGCCATTATAACATCTGGGTTTTAGTAAGAATGACTAAATGAAATGGAAATTTCACTCTAAAAATATCAGTGATGGCAAAAAGGTGAGTAAAGTGATGACACAGCAACTGAGAAAACAGTTTCACTATGAGGTGAACTTAGGAGCAGTTTTGGAGCTTTCTATCATATCACATGAAGAGTGATGCAAACTCCACACAGGGCTGAGAGAAATAGGATCAATAATAAGTAAACAAAGATTACTACCCAGACATCTGGCTCCAGCTTGTGCAACTTGATTGTTTTCAACATTTGGTGATACATGTCTGTCAATCCTAGTAAATAATTGAGGTTCAACACCCTGCCTTCATTATGTTGTCACTATTTTTGAGTCCTGTCACACAGTAGTGTACACTGAGCTATATCTTGTCTGTACATTTCCAGCTACGGCAGAGCCTTGCTGACAGTTTGGAGAAAGCACAGCTGGGGTGATGCTGGGTTGAAGTTTTCTCCAGGGAAAGGAACCTGGTGGGTTGAAGGGAGGAGATTTTCAGATACACAGGTGCTGCTGAATATTAGTCTCACTGCAAGAGGTCTGGGCTCATGGAAGTGAATTATTCATCTTCTGAACCCAGCCTGTGGACTTATGCTTTACCAGGCCACTGGTTGATGCTCCTGCAACTTTCCAGTGACAAAATAAGGCTGCAGAGCTGCTCCAAAGAGGAGCCACACCGGTTTATTCAACCAAGGCATGCATAGAGAATTCACTAATACCATCACTTGATTCTGCTCACGGTCTCACATTAAATAAAGTTTCCACTACTGTTTTCTCTAAGGGCACCACCATGTATGCAGTAACGTCCGGTCCTGTCAGTCTCAGGCAGGGTGAAGTGGACACACAATTAGCCTTTCAACATGATTAGCTAACACAATGTACCATTAAAATACCAGAGTGATGGTTGCTGGGAATGTTCTCTGAGAAAAACTGCCTTTTTTTCAAAAATAAGGACAGTTCTAAGTGACGTAAGTAGTGTATATATTTCAATTTTCAACAAAAAACCTGAACTGCAGAAAAGAGTTTATGTAAGAAATGAAATATTTAATTAGGTTATGAGGCTGACAAGGACATGAGTAGACTGAATGTAAGACTTGGTGCATTTTGGCTTCAATAAGTAATACACGATGGAGCAGCATACATATTCAAAAAGATGTGCCTATAAAAGGGAACTAAATCGTTTGTAATATAAATCCAGGAGACAAAATAAATGATAGATGTGACATGTATTAACTTTTCATTAACTGCAGGTAAAATGTTGAATTATTTTAATGTGCAGAGAATCACAAAATCTAACAAAACTTCAAGACAAACTCTTTTCTAGTATATGTGTCATGAGACTGGGACCATATGCTGAACTACCGCTATACCTCTCCATTTCAGAACAAATCAAAATGTTTCTATTTCTGCTGCTGAAATCACAAATTTCAACTTATTAAACAAATGCATATCTAATGTTTTTGTACAGTTCAGTGAGTGCTGTAACAATGACATCATCTTACCCCAGAAACCAAATGCATCATATCACAGAAAATAAACTCTATTATAGAGCTGCCGCAATAAGTTGGCATAATTGGTGATGTCAGCGCTATACTTTTTTTTTTACTTCAGTATATTATAGCAAATTTGTATCACTTATTGCCGTGTCATGTCATTAGTTGTGGCTCCACTTGGCTCCTGTTATTGGTCAGCTGCAGTCAGTGCTATCGTTTCAGACAGTGGCAGCAGGAAAGTACAACTTTTCAAAAACACAAGATTTCAAAAGGATGTGAGAATTTCAAATGATCATGGAACAAAAAGTCGGTTTGTATACTGTGCAGGGTCTCGGTGGCAGACCACCAGAGCACAAAGCACCAGCACCTGATGAGAAAGAGACTTCAATTCTGTCCTGCACTCTGTGCTCACGCAAACTGTATCTTAATACAGTTGCGATCCCAATTAAGCTGTGCTCTCATTTACAGATTTTTCTGTTTCAGTTGTCAGAAAATGGAACGAGTAAGAAACAGTGACTGAAATGTGACTTTCTAAGACTACATGCTAACAAACAGTCCCTTCCAAACTCACCTACATTGGAGTGGAAGATGGCAGTTGTGCTGTGAATTTACCAAATTTTAGAATCCAAAGCTACAACCAAAGTCAGAGTAAAAATGCACAGTAAAGATGAAAGGAGTTGCCTTAGCTCCTCTGTGCTTGCAAAATATCCATTGTGTCTATGGTGCACTTCTTTTATATATAAAGAACAAACTTTTTCACTTTAAAGTTTGTCAAAAGGCAACAAATCTGAAGGAAATGGCCCTTTGCTTTATTGGAGAAAATTGATTGATTGATGGGCTGCACAGTGGCTCGGTGGTTAGCACTTTCACCTTGCAGCTAGAAGATCCCCGGTTGGTGTACTAGCCTCCCCAGGATCTTTCTGCATAGAGTTTGCATGTTCTCCCTGTGCATGCATTTCTCCAGGTACTCCAGCTTCCTCAAACAGTCCAAAAACATGCTGAGGTTAATTGGCAAATTGTCCGTAGGTGTGAATGTGATTGTGATTGTTTGTCTCTATGTGTAGTCCTATGCTAGACTGGTGAACTGTCCAGGGTGTCCCCCGCCTTCACCCTGAGTCAGCTGGGAAAGGTCCCATTAAAATTAGAGGTGTACATACCAACTCCATGACAAGCAACAGAAAACAGCAAATGATAGGTATCTAGGTTATGATGTCAATGGCTCGTTGTCCCTTCTTGCTGTTTCTTTTAATATACGTTAGCTAGTATCAACCATTCACACAGCAGCAAACATCAGCAGACAAGAAAATAAGGATATATTTAGATTTGGTGAAACCTATGTGGTGATAAAACGGAGGACTCTTTTCTGTTCAAGGTTCTTTCTTGTCTTTGCCTCTTCTAACAAATCTCTGCACACACTAGCTTCAGCTGGGATCCTGTCATGAATAATGCCCCTTTTAGACATCTGGGAATGGCAACAAGGAAATCCTCAGTTAGCCTCGGGAGTTGCTCAAAGACTAAGTGGAACAGGGAAAATATATGTTTGCAGTTCTGTCAAACTATAGCTTCAGCAGTGGCCAGTAATATTCACTACACAGTACAATATTTCAATATTTTCATTTTCAGTTGTAGCCCTTTAGGCTAATATGCAGTGAAAGTGACAAGCTGCATTAAAAATATAAATTCAGCAAAGTAAGATTGTTTCATTTTAATGTGATGGTTTTTCTAAAATTACGGTAAACATGTGTGGCTGATTCTGTTGTAACTTGTTTAAGTCTAGCGCTGTTTGTCATGATATGACACTGAGGCAGTCGAATTGATGATAACGTTGCTGAAAAACCAACAACGCTTGAGGCTATCACCATTAATTACTCCTCCTTTTACTCTGATACCAATAAGTCTTTAAGGCATCACATTCAACAGAATGCATCCTTCTGGCTGCCAGCGTACTATCATTACAATTAAATTGTCAGATTTTCACCAGTATGTTTATTCAGATGTGCATTATTCCAAAAACGTGTTTTCAACTTTGTTTCC
This sequence comes from Amphiprion ocellaris, assembly GCF_022539595.1. Lineage (NCBI taxonomy): Eukaryota > Metazoa > Chordata > Actinopteri > Pomacentridae > Amphiprion > Amphiprion ocellaris. Next base: position 24,586,714 of record NC_072775.1, read on the forward strand.
GTTTGAAAAGCGGAGCTTCACCCACACTTCTAATGACTCCTGTGCCCTGTAATTTCTTTAGCGTGGCAAACTCTGATTACAGGGTGGAAGTCAAGCTCCAAGCCAAGCATCATCTTTTCCAGTTATTGTTTTGTGTTTGCTCTGTCTTTAACAGAGGCCCTGCAGCTGTGTGTCTGAATAGCTGTGTCGATGTAGCAGTGTTTAACACCAAAATGAAAATGAGTAGAACAGTTTGCTGCAGCACAGCCTGTGGCTGCTGATTTTTCTAAGCTTTATTTTCTCAGGCAAGTTGGCAAATTAAACAAGGAATGTGCTAGAAAGTGAGCTGACATTGGCCGCTCTGATCATATGCCGTAGTGGACCTGCCTGCAGTAAGCCAAGTTGCCGATAGAAGAGCTATTGATGCACTTGACTCGTGTCAGATTTCAGTGAGTAAACAAACTGTCTTAGGGACAAGTACAAGTGGGAATATGATTCATGTTGTGAGAGGAGATTTGCCACTTGGTTAAAAACTAAAATTTTGATTGACAGTAAAGGAAGACACTTCTGTATCATCTTATCATTCCATTTCCACACGCTAGTTGGAGTTCAGGGGCATACAGAGGTCATTTATATAATAATCCTCATTTTCTGAATGTTTTCAGTAAGACACTACAGCACATCTGTTCTCCAGCATCAGCTCCCACTAATTTATTCTTCCTCCTACCCTCCTCTGGCTCTGGCAGCTCTGGAGTGACCACCCTGTGTGGTGCAGAGCGTACAGTAATGCCATTAAAGTTCCCCCTGGGGAATCAGTCACGCAGAGGTTTGAGCTTAGGGCCAATACAAAAGAGAGCCATTTGAAAAGGAGCCAGCCCAGCCTGAGGAGGTCAGAGGGCTGTTTACAGAACAACAGTCTCTTATCGGCTGCATGCATCCCCAAGGAGCCTCCACCGCTAACAGATAACAGCCACCAAAAAGGCGCAAGAGTGTGACCGATAGGAGTATAATCAGGTACATTCTGCTTTGGGAGGAAGAAGCGGAGGATAAGGATGGATAATAGTATACTCAACTGTTAGCTGTGTGATCATATGACAGAGGGATACCACTGCATTGAAACACACAGTAAAGTGGGTAAATAAAAGTCGACTTTTCTCCTCAAATCACAATAAAAATATGCGATAGTTAATGTATTTTCATATACTAATAACCACTGTTAGACAAGACCAGTGGGGCCTAATTCATCCTCAGGGATCGCTTCATTATTGAACAGTTGAATGGTCAATAGGTTCAGCCAAGGCAGCTTTTAGTACAAGGGCAAATACACAGTGTAAAGTCGATGCAAATAAATGGCACTCAAACAGGCCTTAATTCATTAATGACTGCATGACGTACCCTAATGTGACGGCAACAGATTCAGACTGACAGTAATGGAGAATTTTGCCCCTGGTTATACTCATAACCAGGATGGGGAGCCTTTTCTCCCAGCTCCTTTTTCTCCGCATCCAGGGAGAAGAGGAGGGACGTACACCTGCCTGCCTGAGCCTTGACAGAAGCCTAATAAATAACAGGAGACAAGGTGAAACAGCAGTAGCAGCCCCCCTTCCTCCTTTCCCACTGCCACCACCTACACCGTGTGCGAGCAGCAGCAGTCTACGTAGACAGCTTTTTGGCACGAAAGACAGTCTCCTCCAAGTTAGCAAGTACACTTGTCCCATGAAGGAGGCAAGTTGACTTATTCACGAAATTACAGAAGAAACTTCTAACTTTCAACTACATGACTACGGCACCAAAGCAGAGACGTGCGTTTTATTTGACAGACTTGAAATTAAGCTTGGCGCTTCAGGTCAAGGCTACATGCTCACCTGAACCAAACATCAGAGCGTTTGGTTCAGTGTGCTCGATCGGAATCGATTTCAATTCACATGATAACCCGTGGGTTACAGGCCACAATGCTGAATAGATCGAGCTTATTCAACAGCAGGTGTTGAAGATAAGTGAAGAATGTGCTTGGTTCAGGGTCAATTCAATCTGAGTGAAAGACCACTTGTGTGACTGCCAGTCATTTGTCACCAATGCGGATTAATTTTCACATCAGCAGGAGTCAGCTTTCCATTTCTAAAAAGATTTTTTTTATTTTTTTATATATATATATATATATATATATATATATATATATATATATATATATATATATATATATATATATATATATATATATATATATATATATATGCCAGAAAAAGTGAGCTGACTTCCATCCTTGTACGCAAAGAAGAGACCCAACCACCATCTGAGCAGACACACTAACGTCCTGATTTCAACTGCTTCTCCTGCTCCTCCCTCATTATCCTTCTGCTTCTCGTCACCAATAATAACAATTGAGACCCTTGGAGCATTAATTAGCGAAAATTTCCAGAGTCCCTGAATTCTCTGAGCCACCTACAATGAATGCAGACTTCTGTAAACATGATCCGCTGCATAGTAAGTTGTTGTTTTTCCTACAAGGAATTTTTTTAGACATGGCGATGAGATCACAGAATTGTTGGAGCATGCCTAACATACACAAACACTCCTCTCTCTCTTAGATACACTCCCCCTCCGACTCTCGCTCTCTCTTCATTAGGCAGCCCCTGTGCTGGCCTGTGTGCGATTCATTAGCTTTTATCCTCTTCATTTGAAGAAGGAGCTGTGTATAATTAGAGCATCTCTGTTTGTCCGGCATCCTTCACACAGTCACATCTCAAGGCATTATCATTCCACTGCAGAGCTCCTGGATAACATAGCCACATCAGCCGCCTCGAGAATGAACTTCAAGCTGTTACTGCCTCTCAAAAATGTAAATAAAATCACTTGCAAATCAACAGCTAATGATTGAATGTAGAGTGGCACTCCAGGGATATGAAGATGATGAACCATATTGGTAGACTCTGAGTTCCATGATTTTACTTACTTCCTCCTGCTCTAAAGTGCTCATGATAGGCCATTTTCCATACTCAGGCTGACAAAATAGAGCCTTTAAACCAAAAAAGAAAAGAAAAAAAACAGATGGAATGAAATGGACTTATTATGTATTTATCCTACTGTTTATACCAAACAATCAATGTATTAATGGTTTTTGATGTTTGTACTCCACTAGTACTTGGACGGTCACGTTTGTTGTGGTTCTCTGTACTCCAGCACTTAATCCTCAAAATGTGTGTCTTTAAATGTGTCAATTTTAAGATGATGCAGCAGGACAATGATGTAAACATATAGTGAAAGCTCCCAAAAAGCAGAGGAATGCTTTCTTGTTTTTAAGTCATTTGACTAAATAGCCCCATTTCCCTCACTGAAGACCAGACTGAAAGCAAAAACCCCACAACAGGTATGAAGTGCAAAGAAATGATAGGACACCAAACACTGAAAATAAAGACAGAAAAGCAGATGTTCTTGAGATTCAAACTCTTCACAGATCTTCATTATTTAACGCATTAAGACCTCCCATTGTGCAAGTCTGAGAGGACATATTTTTACATTTTTACATACTGTAGTGCAATTTTTTGGAGTATTTTTATCTGCTTTACATCAATATAACCCTTATATCCCAAGTTCTAATAATATGTATTGACATATGTTTTAACTACTATAATACATTGCTTAAAAGTGAAATAAACTCAATTTTTTTTCACATATAACTCAAAACACAGAAATAGCATAGCTGTATTCCTCAAATTTGTAAAAAGAAAAAAAAAGTTGCACAATATCCTGTGGTCTTATTTGCAAAGATTTTTGTTATATATAAAAGTGCTCTGAGACATGGAAAATGTGGGAAATATTAGTCTCACTCCCCATATTTTATATGCGAAAAGAATGATCAATCTATTTTACGTGGTTTCAAATCTACCACCAATCAGAAATTAATATGCAATCGTAACGCCCGCACTACGCTATATAGGGTTAAAAAAAACTAGTAAAAACAGATGTCTTACATGTTCTATAAAACAGCATATTGACAATTTGCCATAAACTGACATTACTCTCTCCAATATAGAAATGGCAAGTACATCTTCAAGGGCATTGTAAGGTTCTTTGGATTTACTACATGCAGATAAATATGACTGAGTGCTGCATTTTGTATTGAGAGGATTAAGTGTGATGAGATTTTTGACAAGTACATGTTAACTTATCCAGTCACTGTCTGTGCCCTAAGTTGGAGTCTATGTATTTATAAGGCTACAGTTCCCAGATAGTTCAGCCTGGTTACATTTAAACACACCCAAATTAAAGCACAGAATCAGGGCTTTAACGATATCATTCCTGTTTGAGTTTAGATCTAATATGCTGGAGTACAGAACCAACAAAACAGAAATGTGTTACTGTGCAAATACAGACAGAACTTTCCATCACCTTATTAAGTCTATCTATGATACCACTTTTATTAACTTGAGTTTGTTTTAGAACAGTTAAATATGAGAAAAGCTGCAGCCGGACATATCCTTTTCTGATTCAGTCTCCACACTCTGGTACTCTACTGCTCTACGACTCTGAAGATTGCTGTCTAACTTAATGAAAGTCTACCCCTGGGTACTCATGCACTGCTGCTGTGTGCATCATCAACTTGTGACGACAAACACAACTCAGAAATTATTTTGTTTATAAGTGTCATTTACTTTTTGCTGTAACTGCTTTCCTCCCTTCTAAGAATTAGAAACTTATGTTTCCCCTTATACCAATGCTGAATAATTGTCAAACTGTGTGACCTTTCTTCCAACAAATGCAACAGAATTTGTTATGTTGATTCAACATAGTCTAAGTAGACATTCTCATTAGACTAAGTCTAATGAAAATGTCAAAATACTAAACAAGAAAACCAACTCAGAGAGCGCAGTATTCCACCAAGGCTGCTCAGTCGTTGTAGGATTTCCGACGGATGAAATCTTTAAAAAATTTGTAGTCCGCCGTGGTGGATTTGTAGTAAGATCGCAATCATGTGATCGTCAGCAGACAGCTGATGTAGTGTTCACTTATAGTCATAGTTACTGTGATACCGTCTCGCTATTTCACAATGATACAGAAATCTGTAACAAATCCATGGATCCAGACTATAAGCCGCATCACTGCCAAAGTCTAATCACTTGGTCCTTGTGTCATTTCTGACCTTGCCTGAAAATTTCATCCAAATCCGTTTGTCCGTTTTTGAGTAATGTTGTGAACAGACAGACAAACAGACAAACCAACGCCTATTGTCGCATAACTTTTCAAACTAACTATTAATGCTCTCTTTCATGATACATGATGTAAAGCCTTGATTTGATCTATAAACCTACAAATGCAGAGTAGAGGTTGCATCACTTAGTATTTTTTATTTGATTTAATGTATTGCGTCTTACTGTGAAATCATATTTGACCGGTAATCTGAGTAGAAAAGAAGCGGGCAGCTGTTTCAGGGTGAAAATTTCTTAAAAATAATTGCACTTTTGTGTGTCATTAGTTATCAGATGAACCAAGTACGACGGAAATAAGGTATTGAAATCCTGCACCAAGACAAAGAAGAGTGTACGGACTGGAATTTTCCCATAAACCAGAATGTTAGACCTTCCTATCAGTAAAGTATGGATAATACTGTCAGTCTAGTCATTTCAAACAATGGTCTAAAAATGGTCTAAGTCTATACAGCAGCATGATTTGGCATATTTGCAAGTTCTTAAAGTTTAGTTATTAAAGTCACACACCCCAACATGTCTACCAGCCATGATCAGTCTTGAGACAGCTCTGCCGACAAACTCAGCAGACCCTTTAGGAAGTCGCACATGTACCCACAGTGTTTGAACAGCTTCAGTAAATTCATGTGTTTCCAGTGCCTTCATTATCATCATAATAAAAGTGTCTGAAAAGCAAAGTTACAGAAGAACGTAGACACCTCCTTTTCTGCTTTGTACTATCATCAATCACCATGGAGCTTTTTTTTCGTCCTCCAACATTGGTTGAAGCCATCGTACAAAAAAAAAATAAAAAAATCACATGCATATTTAATTTCATTCTCCACTGGCTCCCACAAAGGAAACTGCCACCCTTCAGGACACCTTTCGGAAAAGTCTCTATTAAATCTGAGTCAGCTGGGAGAGGGAAAAAAAATGGGAAAAAAAAAGAAATATTTCATGAGTGAAAAACTATCTAAATTATGGCCAGACTTCAAATGAAGTGCTGTTTATCTTCTCAAGCAGCCAATGTGTTGTTTTACTCCTTAGTCACAGCTCGGATGGCAATCAGGATCGGTCAACCAGGACGCTATCAGCAGCAGTCACTCTGCAGTGACAAACTACAGCGCTGCATCCCATGCATGGGCATTATTCTGAACACACGCCTCACCTCTATCAGAAAACAAGGCAGGTTTTATGGCGGTTGGAAAAGGTGGTAAACATAACAAAGCACACAGCTCACTGGAATTTAATGTGCTCGGCCAAAAGACAGAGTATAGATATCAAAGGCCAGGCCTTCTAGAAAAAAAGCTGTCTTCATAATGCAGAAAACAAAAGCACTGGCCATACACAACAAGTGATTTATAGTGTTGTTTTTTGCTTTCCCTCTGAACCTGGAGCATCCAGTGGGCATTGTGAATGCAGGGGAGTGGAGTGGAGGGGAGGGCGGTTCATAAACAAGTTCACAGAGAAAGGAGATGAAACTGATACAGTGATTCTGACTATAGATTCGGTTTTGGTTTTTTATATAGGTAAATTAAAAGACTTACAAAGAACCTTTCTCTTTTATCGAATTGCAGCTGCACAGTCACAAGGTGCTGATACTGTGCACTGAAGTAGACTGGTGCTCTGGTTACCTCAGTGATCTAATTATCACATGAGCTGTTATCACATACGCTCCATAACAAATGCCTCCTGCCGCATGCACAGACTCATACTTAGCCTCTACCTCTCCATCCGTGTGTGGCTAATCCGTCACCCTAGCCAGAGAGAGTAAAATACGTCAAATTGATTTCTTCCTGGTTTACATATTTACACACACACTCATGCAATTAGGAGCACATTTATCGATAGTTTCGGTACCACTGGGAGCCCTGCAGTGCAGCCCACTCCAATAAATCACCCATTCCTGAGGTTGCCAGCAGGCAAGACTGATAAACCTCACACAAAAATGGACTGGGAATACTTTGAGCTTCAGGGTAAGAGAGTTTTCAGTCACTAAAATTGACCCATGGTGTTGATACTGTTTGATAAAAGCTTTTTTTTTTTAAATCATAAAATAAATAATGTAGGTTCCTGAATATGAGAAATCTCCTGTATGTATAAAAAAAATCCATGTCTCCAGTTTGTAGAAAGCAGCCACACACAAAATAAAATAATCATTGCTTAGCTCATAAATTGTGTTGTTAAATCAAAGTTGTGAACAATTTTGTCACATTGTGACACAAATAGCTTCCAGAGGATATCTGAATTCTGATCTATGTGTCTGGCTTGTGGTCCTCCGCTCAGGGTAGCTTAACTTGATCATCTGGGTATCATATTATATGTGTACCATGCTGCCCCCAGCAGGCTCTGTGAAAAGTGCATCAGCTGCCTGCTGAATCCCACAGCATCCAACTCTAGCTGAAACCACACATCACACAGCAACTTCAGCACACACACCACTTCTCCATAGTCTAAGCAGTATAGAAAATCAAACACATTCAGGGATTAAAATCAGTCTGTTCCATTTATGAATGAGGTTTTCAAATGCAGCTCTAATTGTACAGGCATTATGGATCACCCTCAGTCTGGAAATTCACTGTCTATACATTGATTGGTATGAATATGGGCTAATGTGCCCTTTTCCACATAGATAGTCATTGTGGAGAAAGCCGAAACGACCCCTTCAGGGACTGATTTAGACTTGTTGTAATGTAAAGTCCCCGTGGGCAGCCTACGGTCATTATATTGAAGGTTAAAGTCTGCACTATTGTTTGACCAAATAATCACATTACATCCAGAAGAATTCCAAGCACTTAGAACAATTACCCACAGTGCAATTAATCTGACTATACACAGATAATTTCTATATTTTATGTATATAGGGTATTCAATTAACAGTATTCCATTTAGACAGTTTCAGAATCTTCATAGCTTCCCATAAATAGTGGGGGAAAAATTCTAAGTCAGATCAGCGTCTGGTGTTATTTCCTGAACTTTTCTCCATAACAACGCAGTGAATGAATCAGTGAAGATACCCAAATACTAATGTGTGCGTTTTATCATTATAGGGAAGGCTGCATCAAAAGCCAGTCAGTAGGTGAAATAACAATAGGGGATGAAGTGAAACTCTGGAGAAAAAATGAAAATCAAAACACTTTCAACTTCAGCTGAAAAGAGTGCCGCCAAATGAAAGAGTTCCCATTAACGTTTTGGCAGTTAATTTAATTAAAATCAGTTTTGGGACTTGATTTGCGCACACAGCTCTTAAAAAAAAAAAAAAAAAATACAAACATCCATTCGTTTCGTGTAGAGCATTCAAAACATATGCTTTTAATAACATAGAAACTGTTAATATGAAGCACGGTGCAGGAGCCTGGCATGGGAATTTGATATTACGCACAGAAGTTCAACTATTCAGCCTGGGATGAAAAGACCTCTGCCCGCCGAATATCATTCTCATTAGGTATATTTGTCCGGCAACTACAGTTTAAAGTGCTTGTAACCGGCGTCCATACAGACAGTTTGACAGAATAATTCAAGTTCACATCGAGTTCACGGTGAAATGACAGTAGCCGTGGTCCCGTTTGGCTTAACGCCTCGTCTACAAACCAGCAGCGCACCGTGACACATTTGGTGCGTGAATCCCTTAAGGTTAATCACATTAGACAGCAACTTATCAAGATAAAGTTAGACACAAACACTGAACTCCTTAAACTTGTGGTCGTGTCAAATAGCGGCAGTGGGAGCAGCGGAGGAGCTCCGTTACGCACACCGGCTCCAAAGGTGACAATCCGCTGCTGCTCAATGCAAGCGTCGGAGCCCCGAACTGGAACACTGAGTTGATTATAAATAAATAAATGTAGACGGGATTTAAGTTTTAAGCCCATACGACACATCTGTTGTGCGTGCTCGAATTTTAGATCATAAAGATTTATTACAAGAATCAAACTGCAACCGAACTGTCTGACAAAACAGTCGGCAAACTCATTCTAAGTGAATTTCCCTGCACTTCGCACCCCGTATCCGACAAAGCATGGGTTCGGCATCTACGAGCACGTCCAGGTGAAGCTCCTTACCTTTAAAAACTTCTCCTCGGGCGGACAACAGCAGCGTTATTGCAGCAAACAAGCAATTGATAACTTTCTCCATGTCGCCGTCGTAGCGTTAACCCCCAGCCGCGGGGTTAACTGTTGTGTCTTTGTGGAACTTAAATCCTACCTAGACTTTGTTCAGACCTAAAGTGTGTTCTCCCTGCCCTCCGTCCCTCTGCCTGCTGTCGGGGAGTGACAGGAGATAGTCGCCGACACGGCTGCTCCTTGCCGGCTTGCTCCACACTTGGAGGAGAAATGTGTGAGTGAGTCCTGATTCCTGAATTACGCCTGGATTGAGTGGTCCGGCAGCTCCAGGAGAACAGCGACTGTGTGCGCGCTGTCTGGCCGGTAGAGGGCGCATGTGAGGCCCGCCGGTGAGTGAGAGGGCAGGCGGCGTCTCTCCGCCTGTTCATCTGGAGCATCTGCCAACAGCGAAGTTAGTGGAATTAAAGATGCAGCCATGGAAGCACCTGTGGGTGGTTAACCATGTTAATACTGGCTTCATCTCCTCATTGTCTGGGCTCTCATAGAAAAGTACTGATAGAACTTCTAAATAGAGTAATAAATAGAAAGGTACTGACTTGTATAGGTCATTCCAGAATTGGGGGACATCAAATTTCAGAAAATCCATGTACAAAATACTAAAACATGCAGTTGTTGTATAAATTTACTTGTCCTGAGACCAAATCTAAAAAATTAAAAATAATTTTAAAAACCTAAGAGAGAAAAAAATGTTCGAAAATATTTTTAAAATACCAAATAAGTCTGGAGTTCCCCCCAAAATGCCATTTTCTCTTGTCCCACCCCTCTGATGACCAAATTCAATCTCAAATAAAACAGTTAAAAATAAATTTAAATCTCCTTTTTTTGGTATTATTTTTTCTATTTGTTGTCTTGTAATTTGGGGATTTTTTTAAATCAATTTAATATCTTAATCTAGAATTATTATGCATGGAACGTGTGTCCCACAACATGTTAGCACAACCTTTTTTAGCCGGTAGAAGAAGAAGAAAACAGTGAATCACATGATATGCTGGAATTGATATCCTGAAACAGTTTTCCTAAAGAAAGGATAGAGCAAAGCTATGTCCTCTCTTCTATTTTTTTATATAACATTGTCAGCCTTGATTGAATGTCTCACTCTACCTCATGCCACCCTGTTATGCATATTATCAAGATCAGACAAATTCTTTTATACATTTTCCTTTACTGTTTTCCATCAGTAAGTTTGTCATCGTGGTCAGCAGTAACAGCTAGCTAAATATCTAGCTTCTACTCCTGAGAAAAAGCTATTAATAGCATGGATTAGCAACCCTGTTACTGCAATTAGAGTAGGGTTAGTAGACAACAAATAAAACATGGAATAAAAATGGTAGCATTGATGTTGCTATTGCTGAGCCAATCAAACCTTTGATAGTTTATTATCTATTATTGGTGAATATGGAGCTGAAAATTGTAAAAAAGAAGGTCTATTTTTTTTTTTTAAATTTGAAGCCCAATTGTCCTCCAATTCTGGAATGACCCATCACGCTTGGCCACAAACTGAACTTGAACATTTAACAAACAAAATACTGAAAAACACCATAAACCCCGTCAGATCACTTTCTCAACAGCCTAATCTGTTGTCCTATTATGACATCAACCTGCAGTTCTGTCCTGATTGGACAGGCTGGTTTGGCAGCCCAAAACAGAAGATCAAACAGACGGACCCAATCATCTGTCAGCAGAACATATGAAAGTTATCTGTATTTACATGAACTACATTAGTGTATGTTTTAAAAAGGAAATGTAAAAAAGCCGGTGAAGCCAGCGGCTGCAGATCAGAGACATATAGTTCCAAATCCAGAGACACCTGCAGCGAGAACAAACACAATTGCTCACGTTAAAATATGTGTAAACTCAGTTGGCACCAGAATGTAATGCAACATTGTCGTACATATTTCATTGATCATCGCTTCTAAATCTCGTTTAGCTGAATTGGGCTTTTGATTTTATTTATTAGAAGAACTAAATAAAAGGTATTTTCACGCTCACACTGACACTGTAATCTGTTAACTCATTACATGAAAATCTCAACCAGATGGATTTTTAATCATAGTTCGCTTTGTGCATCCTTTCTCATCAGACTCATGCATTGATCCTATTTAAGGAAAAGTCAGGCTGACATTTATTAGCTGACCTGGTGAAATGAGGCGCATCATCACACTTTTTTTTTTAAATTTTAATTTCAGCTTCAGTGAATCAATAATGATGCTTTGCTTTAATTTATGCAAATATTTGTTCTAAATGAGTTTTATCTGAGACAGCAACTGCAAACAAGGCTAGGATATTTTCACAGCTATATCAAACAGAGGGATAAAGAAGGAACTAATGACAAAGTCAGCCAATGTCATTCCCTTCTTGTTTTTGCATGCATAAACACACATGGCAATTTCACTTGTACCAGCAGTTTTTAAAGCTAATTAAAATGAGGCCAGATTGACAGGGGTCTACATTTAGTATCTAATGACCCCCTGTTGCCAAGGATATATGGCTCCACTTCTCTGTAAGTACACAAACAAAGCCTGACTCATTCCATTGAAATGCCACCAGTGTCTTTGTGGTGTTTAGGTATTGTCTTTGCTACAGCAGTTATGTTGCCAGGAATGCATGAATGCCAGTCTGAGCAGAGCTGTCATGGGAATTTGTGGGAATGTAAACTGATGTGATTGAATGGATAACATCATTGTTTTGCACTTACAAATACATGGCGAGAGAGAGAGAGAGAGAGTATGTTTTGGAGTGTGTGATTGAGGGGTGTGTGTCAGTGGTTTGCCATAAACACAGTCTTAAGTCATGTTGAACAAATATATTCTACCCCACTCCAGTGGTTTCCTTTTTTCTGGTGTAACCCCACAGCCCAACAGACTATGCAGTGACACCACCAACCACGTCCCAAATGTCATCATTTGAACGATTTTTAAACTGAATATTTATTACATTTATTACACATATAAAAGCGAACTATTTCCTCCTGCAACTGAGTTGTCAGCGTTAATGTCCTTTTCATGAAGTTACCAACACTTGAAGTGGTAGAAGATGGACATTTTAGCAATTCAGTCAAAGTCAGCTATTCAAAACTTTTATCAATCATTTTGTTTTTGTCAAACTTTTACCAACATCCTTTAGCTCTTTTGTCACCATGTGAATACTTACTATTGAAAACTGTGAAAGCTCTTAACCTATCCTCTTTAGGTATGATTTAACCTTTTACATCAACCTAATTACCATCCCTTTGTGTGTTTTTCCTGTAGCTATTTAGACTATTTAATGATTGTCTATTTCAACTTATAATACAGTTTGCTGATATATTTCAGCCTTTGCTTGTTACTATTTATACTTGTTCACAATGCTTCACACAAATACAATACAGTTGAAAAGTTTGGGGTCACCCAGACACTTTCGTGTTTTCCATGAAAACTTGCTAACATAATTGCGCAAGGGTTTTCTAATCATCAATTAGCCTTTCAACACCATTAGCTAACACAATGTAGCATTAGAACACAGGAGTGATGGTTGCTGGAAATGTTCCTCTGTACCCCTATGGAGATATTCCATTAAAAATCAGCTGTTTCCAGCTAGAATAGTCATTTACCACATCAGCAATGTCTAGACTTTATTTCTTATTCATTGAATGTTATCTTCATTGAAAAAATGCTTTTCTTTCAAAAAATAAGGACATTTCTAAGTGATCCCAAATTTTTGAATGGTAGTATATAAGCTCTATAAATACAGATTTTTTTTGTCATCCTTTTCCTTTTGAGCTACAAACAGATTCTAAAAAAAGAATAATAAGGAATAAAGGCTCATTGAGTTTGGTATGAGACTAATCAAAACAATTAAATTTCAAGGTGGAAATGCTCCTTTAGGACAATGACTGCTCATTCCATTCATTATTTGTCTTGTAGCATATAAAAATACTATATGGACATGTTAATAAGGCAAAAACAAATAAAGAAAAAGTTTCCCCACTTGGGGGTCTTTTAAGCCTTTATATACAGTTAACTCAAATATATTTCACAATCACATCATCATTTTTGTTTTGTCACATTAAGTAAGCTGCAGAGACACCACTGACTGTGAGTCTCCAATTCGATGAGTGGTGACAGCCAAAGTCAAACCCTTGTTATTTTTCTTTTTTTGTCATGTAACCTTTCTCAAGCTTACTTTTATCACACCCTCAAAGCAAGACACAGACAAGCTGTGACATTACACTGATTGGATGAGAGGAAGTGCCTCAAAAACTGATGCCAGGTCAGGATCAAAAGATTCCATATTTAGGCTTTAAAGGTTATGAGAGTGGTCTGCTGTTTCAGTGACTCACTGCAGCTGATTTCTAAACAACATCCTGAGTTACTGAATAGGTTATACTGACATTTCATCATGGATAGCCGCCAGCAGTAGGGAAGAGGCCGGTTGACCCTTGGCAAATCTAGACTCTTTCATATGTCTTCCTGCAGAGAGAGTTTACATCAGTTAAATAAAAGAATGATGAGTTAAATGACACTTTGTAATTGACATAAGTGACAGTATAATGCTTTGTCAATAAATGGCAATCACCTCACCTTGTGTGAGGGGTCTCAGTGTGAGTGAATAAATCACAGAACTTAAGCTGCACTCCAAAGAAAGACTTATTAAGTCTCTCCTCATGTGGCTTCCAGACAACAGTGGTTTGCCTTTTAATTCCATTGTGATTATCCCATGCCTTGATTGTCAAAAGCTCAATATGACATTGATTAGCTGTCCCTCATTATGGAAAGTCACTGGCTGCTGGTGATGCTAAACTGCTTTCTAAGCTTTAGCTTATGAATGCAAAATACCAGTCTGCATTCATCCGTTTGTTTCATCTTGCAGTGTCTCATTATAAAGTAAAGTTATTGGAGCACATAGCAATTAAATAGGATCAGCAAATCCTAAAAAGCCCAGTTACCACAGTCGTGACTGATCCCTGGTATACATCTGACCACCAAGTTAACACCACTGACTGTACTGAGAGAGATTGCCAAGAGGCAAAAGATAACTTTAACTTGTTGTCATACTGATTAAAGTGTTCCTGTGTGCTTTACCTAACAATACACTACAGACCATATGCATTTCAAAAATATATCCTAATCATTTGGAATTAAAATACAAATTGTGTCTGTTAGCTACTGATGGGAAGTGTTTCTGACTATATATAATGTTAGCTTGATGGTAAATAAGTGACACTAGCAGACATTGTCTTTGTATAATGTATCACTAAAATAGTAACAGTAACACACAACACCTGAATTCAGGTCATCTGACTCACACTGAAGCAATATCTTTATCGGTGCTTTAGTTGACAGCATGTTCCATGATAACTATCTAGGACAAAGACTTATTCAGGAGGGGTTCATCTATCATGAATGCAAGGGTTGTGTGTGTTTCTGTGGGTGTGAGCATTGCTCAGCGAGAGAGAACGTGAGTGGATAACTCAGCTAGCTCAGCAAACACCTCGACTGTTGTAGTAACAGGTACATACCAACAGAGGTCACTTTTTTGTCTTTCCCATGCCCTTGGGGTGACTGGTTAAATGTGACCTTCTTGAAGGTTATGACATAGTGTATGTGTAAGCTTCATTTGAATTCGCAGCTACAGCTTGACATGAACGCAACAACAAATCAGACATGCACCTGTACACTTGAATGCACTCCTCACTATTGCTGAGTAAAAACTGCCATTCAAAAGATAGGGGTCACCCAGACAATTTCATGTTTTCCATGAAAACTCACACTTTTATTCATGTGCTAACATAACTGCACAAAGGTTTTCTAATCATCAGTTAGCCTTTTAATACTATTAGCTGACACAATGTAGCATTAGAACACAGGAGTGATGGTTGCTGGAAATGTTCCTCTGTACCACTATGTACATATTCCATTAAAAATCAGCTGTTTCCAGCTAGAATAGTCATTTACCACATTAACAATGTCTAGACTGTGCTTTTGATTCATTCAGTGTTATCTTCATTGAAAAAAACAAAATTGCTTTTCTTTCAAAAATAAGGACATTTCTGTGTGACCCCAAACTTTTGAACGGTAGTGTATGTACAGACCACATCATGCAGCTGCTCTGTTGTTGTTGTTCAAGCCAAAGTTACTTCTCTACAAACAGCTTCATGGTATAGTTGCAGAAGTAGCAAGAGAAATTTAAGTTTGTCCCTATCATGACTAATCTGGCTCCTTTTATTTTTTTTTTAAAGAAAAGACTAAACGGCAAAGCAGTGATTGTTAATCATTCAAAATAAAACTCCAGTCCTTTAACCAATACCACTATAATGCAGAATTGCTGACATTTATCTTAATATTTTGTACACTTCAATTTGGAAGTTATATTTAAAACAGATATGAAATAATCAAAATTATGTTTCTCCAATGAAAGATGACAAAACTTGAACATTCATGTATTCACATACAGTTTGGACATTCAGTATAACTGTATACAGTTAAAGACAATAATCATATTGTTTCAGGATGAATTTGTGGCTGAATACTATTTGTGCACATATTTTCAGCTTTGTGCATTTAGCTCCAACAGTTACAACTACAGTGGCACCTTTTATACATGCTTCACATTGTTTTAATGAAATGTGTAGTTTATTTTGCTTTATTTTGAGTGCTGCAATAAGTGTGTACCATTCTCCAAGATCTATTGTAGATCTAAATCGATGATTTAATGCACAAGCTACAAATCAGTCCAAGCTCAAAGGTCTGCTTGTGAGCTTTTAGAGCTTTAGCTTACAATGTCTCATTTAAAGTATTTAAAATTAATTGAATAAAATGCGCCTCCATGCTAAATATTTATTCTATTTTTGGAATACACAATCATATCATTTGTTTTTTCACTGTTTTAAAATTTTTGCTGTTACAATACACAGCAATGTCTGCCCCCCAGCAGCACTTGATCTGATAGAGTGGAATAACATTTAATCAGAGACTATGTCCCTGCTGTGCTTTGTTTTGTTTATTTATTTTTTATTTTTTGCAGATCTTAAGCCCCCCTCCCCCATTTTTTCCACTGACTTTATACACCTGATTCCTATGACCTGAATGCGACAAAGAGAGTTGCGATCTGTAACTGAACTTAACCCCAGTGGCCCCCTCACTGCCACTAGGCCAAACAAGATCAACTGACCAGCAATCAGCACCCAAATGTAGACCTGGGAATTTTTGAGCTGAGCGAGTCGTCCAGACTGTGGCTTAACAAATGTTTAGACGTGACACAGCAGTTACTAGTTTATTTATATCCAAACTTTATCTTTTACATTTAAAAAAAAAAAAAAGGAAAATCTACTTGTCAGGCAGAAGAAATCCAAATGTGACTGACCATAGTTTGTACCATTATTACATAATAATGGTCACTTGTCTTGAGGCATGATATCTTAGGCAGGCAGTTTGAGGTAACAGCAGACTCAGAGCATGACTACCACGTGCCAAGGATTTGGTTTGTGCCAACATCCTCTTACGACACTCACTCTTTTAGACACACACAACACTCTCAAACACACATACACACAGGGGTAGTCCCTCATGTGGGCTTGAGGTAGTTATAGAGGGCACTGAGTCCTCCCTGCAGTACCTCCTGGATAGGCTTGAGGAGGGGGTTATGGATAATATGAAGTCCTTTATCCAGTGGGTGGCAGGCCAGCCGCCCGAGTCTGCTCAGTAGGTACATTTCCACTGGTACACTTTGCAGTGCATTAAAGTCAACATTGAGGAGTTCTAAAGACTCCAGGAAGCAAAGAGTCTTCGGCAGTGTGTGTATACTGTTTCCCTCCACGATGAGGATCTTCAAGTTGACCAGGTCCTGTATCTGGTCTGCAATAGTCTCCAGACGGTTGCAGGCCAGGTGCAGGAAGACCAGGCCCTTCATGCTGTAGACACAGGTGGGGATGTGAACGATGCGATTGTGACTCAAGTTGAGTTTGGTCAGGTTGTGCATGGCTGCCAAGCTGCTGGGGAGGGCTGAGATCTGGTTGTTGGCCAAGCTGAGTACCTCCAGGCAGGTGCAGGAGCCCAGCTCCTCAGGGACCTCGCTGAGGCGGTTGCGACAGGCAAAGAGTACACGTAGCTTTTTCAGAAGGCCGATCTCGGGCGGAAGGCTGGACAGGTTATTTCCCCACAAGTTGAGAACCACCAGATTGTCCAAAGCACTCAGAGCGGGAGGCAAAGAGCACAGGCAGTTCATGGATAAATTTAACTTTTGAAGCCCCCGAAGCTCCCACAGCTCAGTAGGCGTTTCGTCAAGCCCCCGCATGGCTAGACTCAGGGTGCTATAACCGAAGTGCATTGTAGCGTGTCTATGGATCCTCTCAGCAGCTGAGGACAGGCTGGGCTGGTCGTCTCTAATCGCACACTTCCTCCTTTGATTCACACTCACCTCATTCAGCTCCTTGTCGGACAAACTGCGAGATTGCTTCCCACCCATCGTCCTCGTGGTGCTGTTGATTCTAGTACTTATATTGAGAAGTGAGCATGCAATTAGCTGAATCACCAACTCTCGAACATTGACAGGATTGCTAAAGATAATGACTTCTGCTTGATCTCCAGGGTTCTTGAACAAGTCACGCAGTACATCGTCAGTTCCACTGGTACTATAGAGTCTGGAGGTGGAGAGTTCCTGATGTTTGGCAGCAGTTACTCTGAATCCTTGCTGTTTTTTCTCCCCGAGCTGAGTTACAGCCTGCTGTAACAGAGGACTATGGGGGCAGCGTCTCCCAGACCAACTGCCTGTCTTACTGGATTTCATTCCCCAGCTGGTCCTGTCACTTTTCAAGTCCACAGATAGCACCCTGCTCCCCACCCACTATAGGAGGGCAGGGCTGAGGATAGGATGCTGTGTGAGCTCAGTCAGTTGAGGTCATTGCAATGATCTCATAGCCTAACACACAGAAATACACCAGTGCTCACACATGCTGTCACACATGATACAAAACCATGTTTATTTTGTTAATACATTCTAAGCTACACTTGCTATTCTTTGTTACACTGTGTTATTTATTACTGAGATATTTAGCATGCTAATACTGACTGACCACAATTCCCTTTCAAATCTTTTTGTGTCGGCCTGAGCTTTTATACATGTTCTCCAGTTTTAACTTAAATATGGCATAAAGCAGGCAGCAATGAAAACACTGAATCATCTCTCAAAAATGTAGCAATTCCTAGACATATGTGTCCAGCCTCCTGCCAGATGACGTTGGACGAGATGTGGGATACATGGTAAACGCAAAGAGGCAAACAACCATGCACGCTCACATTCACACCTACAGCCTCTTTAAAATCACCATATAACAAATTAATAAATGTCTTTGGGCTACTGGAGGAAGGTGGAGCTTCCTAAGGGAACAAGGGTACAAGGAGAGCGTGCAAACCACAGCAAAAGACTCTAGTTGACCAGCAGGTCCAAACCCAGAACCTTCATGTTGTGAGATGACAGTGTTGCTCTAATCAAATTACGTGTTTTATAAATCTGTCTAAAATTTTGTTGCATCCAATATTTAGTTTTTAGTTTTTGCCATCATTTCCCCATTGATAATTTGGGCTAGGGATGCACAATATTGAATTTTTGCAGATATGTGATGTTGATATTTCCAACTCATTTGGGCCAATTGTAGATACCAATATATGCACATAGATTTAGTACCTAATTACAGAGAACATTAAATCTATATGAATTAACGTATTATTATCCCTACTCTTGTCACAATGTTTCACTGGCAGGTACAAAAATATATACATTGCATCCATGGGGCAAAATAAGAAAATGACCTTAAATTACATATTAAACATGCCATATTTACTTCTATGTAATATTTTCAAGCAAAACAGTAAATTTTTATCCTGACAGGTGTTATTTGCCTGTGAGTGTTCATTTTGGCAGACGCTCATATATCACTTGAAAGCCTCAATTAGCCGATATCAGTGATGATGCCAATGACATTATGCATCCCTGCTTCAGGCACATTTTGCATAATATTTTCAGTGCAGGCGAATTTCGTGTGATGGAGTTTGTTTATATTGCAAAGTAACAACTTTTCCTTAAGCAAAGAAAGTGAATGCTGGATCCTCTGGGGAAAACCTACACTTACAGGAGAACATTCAAATTCCACTTAGGTTTCCTGAGCTGACTGTTTTTCAGTCAAAGACTCCCTACTCTGAGGCAATGATGCCAGTTTTTTAGTGCCAAATTACAAGTCTGTCCCAAAGGGTTCTACTAGCGGTAAGACAGGTGACCCTCTCTGTCCTTACTGCACGGATTAAAAAGAAGAAGAAGAAGAAGAAGAAGAAGAAGTTGTTTTTTTTCTAAATGAAAATCAACCTCCCCTACATAAAGATATTCACATTAATAACAAGAAGCAGAGAGCACAGT
This sequence comes from Amphiprion ocellaris, assembly GCF_022539595.1. Classification (NCBI taxonomy): domain Eukaryota; kingdom Metazoa; phylum Chordata; class Actinopteri; family Pomacentridae; genus Amphiprion; species Amphiprion ocellaris. Next base: position 24,606,380 of record NC_072775.1, read on the forward strand.
ACTCCACCAAGTCTGCTCAGTCATTATATGATTTCCGACTTATGAAATCTTTTAAAAAAACTCATAGTCTGCAGTGGTCGATTTGTAGTAGGATCACAATCATGTGATCATCAGCAGGCAGCTGACATAGTGCTCACTTGTAGTCATAGTTACAGTCACACTGTGCAGCTATCTCACAATGATATTCAGTTGGTCCTTGTGTCATTTCTGACCTTCCCTGAAAACGTTATCCAAATCCGTTTTTGAGTAATGTTGCTAACAGACAGACAGATAGACAAACAGACAAACCAATGCCAATCGTCGTATAACTCCGGTGCGTTCCTTGGTGGAGTAATAAGAATAATACTGTGACATACCAACATAAAGGGCATTACCCAGGAGGGGTTAAAGTTGTTGAGAATTACATTAATAAACACATAAAAAGACCTTTTAATAAACCATTTAGAAAATGTTTACAGGCTGGTAATAAATGCTAAATAAGTGTTTTAAAATAAAGTGTTCTCTAATAGTTGTTAAAACAGTAAGTAATGTGAGCTGTGAACACAGTATAAATGGCAGAGGTGTAAATGAGACCTTGGATTTGATCCACTTTCCTCGAGAGCCTCACAGAATCTGACCAGGACTTGGAGTGGCTTTAGTCATCATTCTTCACCCAGTCCAGTAATCAAACCACTAGGATGACAGTTAGCAGTGATTTCCAACTCTAGGGACTCCGTCGCTCTGCTCTAAATATGGCTACATCAGCACTTCTGACTGACAGGTTGAACCATGCATTTGCTGAATTGAACAACAGAGATGTTGAGGTGCATTGCCCATTCAGGCAGCTGCTTGTGCAGCACGTCTTGTCTGGACATTTTTTTAGTAAACGTTAATACCTTTATATCACACTAAGTTTTGTAAAAGTGGCTGACTGGTTGATTTCCTGTGTGTGTGCTCGCAGCAAAACACTTAATCACAAAGTCTTTATACAGCCCTCCCAAAAATCTGCACTGCTGATCTTGTGTGTGCCATGGCTAATTTCACAAACAGCAGGATTGTTATGTCTTGACAACCTCCATAGACATGAAAAATGTTCCCCACTCCCTCCCCAGCTGTCAAATATGCAGAAAACTTTGGCTTCATATGCAAGTCCCTCATCATGGGTTAAATGCAGCATCACAATGCCTGAAAAGAGCTGAAATGGATGGATAGATGGAGGGACGGCATGTTAGGTAGGTGGACAAATGGACAGAGACAATAATTCCTGGTTCTCTGACAGAGAAATGTCATCATGATATATTTCCCCATAACACACCTTCATCATAATCTTGTGAGTGAATCTTCATTAAATGTTCGTCTTTTTATCCTATGCTTACTTTTTCCAAATTAATCATCCCTTCTTGCAGAGGAACAGATGTGTGGAAACAGCTTGAGATTTGAATTACAAGAAAGTGGGACTTACCATTCCTTTTTTGCATTCACACAACACCTTAATACAGAGTCCCATTAGTGCCAAATGAGAATGAGTTATTCACTCTGAGAACAGTTACACCCTCCAGTCCTCAGGGTGACAAAAATGATCTCATTTGAGAAAGCTCATCTGGTTATGTGACACAATAATGACTCTGGATGAGCCACCTTTAGAGACTCTAGTTCAAGATATATACCATTAGTACTTGTTCATTACTGTAGAGGCTTCTGGGGATGACAAATGATATATTGCCTCACTGCCACAGAATGTGCCGTAGGTGTCTCTGCCCTGTTGAAATGTAAGGTGTACCTGCCAAGACCTGGGGCTCTTTGGAGTCTATATTGCAGACGCATTACTCCCCGAAGATAGCAAGCACTCTTATTGAAGAAAATGTTCCCTCTTTAGGCAGAATACAAGACAAGATTAGGTCTGAGAGACAAGAAAAATGCATTTTGCAAGGCTTTTGAGCATTCCAGACAAAATTAGTGGCACAAAATGGGAGAAAACATGTGAACAGTGGTGGCTGGCGAGCCACCTGAGCTGATAATCATCTATTATTCAGCAGGTGTGGATGTGAATATTCACACAACTGGACACTTTCTGCTTTCCATTTGTGCACATGTATGCACCCCCTCTCAGCTAATGGAATCTGTGGAAATGGTCATGCATTTTTGTCAAAAATTGAGGATATGTCACACGTTTAAATTGTCATCTGGAAATTGGCTGCAACACTGCTCTGCCCAAACCTCCAGGTGACAAAAAGGATCTACTCAGCAATGCAAATTAGCAGGGAGGAAATTTGAGGGAGCGTCCAACAAGTCTGCTTGGAGGCTGAATAGGAGGCCAAGAACATTTCATTTCTGTGTTTCAAATGTTCATTTATTTACAAGATTGGACACACTGAAGTTGCCCCAGGCTGATTGTGCAAATTATCAGCATGAAAATAAAGCTAGTTTTAATATATTCAAGCATACTTTGAAGACATATTGGTGTTTGAAGAGTACAAACACAAATTCATAACCTTGTTGGATCTTCTTAGAATATTTTGTGAAACACCTCCACTGTGGACCTTGTAATCTCCTAATCTCCCTCCCCAGGCCATATGCCAGGTATCTGTAGTTAGATCTGTAGTGAAGCAGCCAGATTCATCTTGAGATAAACTGGGACAACATGATGAATAGATAATAAAGGCACCCAGGGGAGAGCACTATCCGGGTTAACTCCACAGCATAAACATACCATTTGTAATGATGGCTGGAATCAACAGGGAAGCACAGTGCGCAAAGCTAACTGGGCTCCAAAGTGACCAAATCAGTCGTGACTTTGCTGATGCAGCAGATGGAGAGTACAAACCAATTGTGGCCGTGACAACAACAAGCGGTTTGATGAAGTACCACTGAGTAGCCTAACTGGGTCTCACCTGCTCACTGCTATAGGCTACTGAGTGCTAAACAGAAACGGTTGTACAGTCAGTGCAGTTGTAGACGCTTCACAGGGAGATAAACTGTCACTGCTTTGCAATGCCAGTGAGACTCACTGGCTGATTTGAAGTCCACACTTTGACCTTGTCACAGTCGAGACATTGAGATTGATAAAAAGTAAACTTCTACCTAAAAGATGTATTAGATCCGAAGCCTGACACCAGTTAATATGTGTGTGGGCCAGACACTATCCACCATGGGGCAATTCCCCAGCTAGGTAGACTGCTGAGGGAAGAAAACTTGTAGGGTCAGGGAGCAGCCGCCTTGATGCTGTTTCTGAACAAAGGACCTCCAACCACAGCACAGAATTATATAGGAGGTCACTTCGAACAAATCTAATCCCCAATCAAATACTAATACTGAGAAGATAGATAGATAGATAGATAGATAGATAGATAGATAGATAGATAGATAGATAGATAGATAGATAGATAGATAGATAGATAGATAGATAGATAGATAGATAGATAGATAGATAGATAGATAGATAGATAGATAGATAGATAGATAGAAAAAAATATTAGACCACCATTGTTTTCTTCAATTTCTTGTTCATTTTAATGCCTGGTACAACTGAAGGTACATTTTTTTGGATAAATATAATTATTACAACAAAAATAGCTCAAAAGAGTTTAATTTATGAGCTGATATCAAGACATTTTCCTTGGTTTTCTTGATAATAACCAAAATCACTTAAGTTCTTACAACAATAACTATGGCATTGTACTGCCAATAACAGTGCTTTTAGGCATTCCATGTTTTCTTTTCTGTCTGTTTTAGTCACATACACAAGAGTTAATACTTCATTGCATAACCATTGTTATTGATGACTGCAGTCATGCATCTTAGCATGCTCTCCACCAGCTTCTGACATTGTTCTGCTGTCACAGCAGCCCATTCCTGTTGCACAAATTCAGACAAATTTGCTTTGTTTTCGGGCTTGTGGTTCTCCATTTTGTGTTTGATGATCTTCCACAGGTTTTCAGTTGGATTTAGATCTGGTGATTGAGCAGGCCAAGGCATGGTTCCAATGTTCTGGTTCTCCATCCAGGCTTTAACTGACCTTGCTGTGTGGCAAGAGGCATTGTCTTGTTGAAAAAGTGTCTTGTTTTTTCTTGGTGCAATGAACAGCTGTCTTGGAGATCTTCAGTTTTTTCGCTACCTGTCTCTCACTTGTTCTAATTTCCAGCAGTGCCAAGATGGCTGTCTTTGTGGCTTCACAGAATTACTTTAGTTTAGTTTTAGGCATTATGTGTGAGCTGACAACTTCTGAGTTGTGCTATGGCTTGAATGTAAGCAGGAAACCACTCTAGGTCTTTGCATGTGCAGTGCTGCTGATGACATGAAATGGCTTCTTATATACCCTGGGAATACAATTAATCTTAAGCATGTCAAATAGGACATAAAGTATAATGTAATCAGCTGTATTTTTTCTGGTGTTCATTTTATTCTTCAGGTGATTTACCTTTAGTGTTACCAGGTGTTAAAATGAACAAGAAATTGAAGAAAACAAGGGTGGTCTAATACTTTTTTCCATGACTGTAGATAGATTCACATGAATTCACAGTTTCGCTTATTAAATAAGAAGGAAATATCTGTGAAATTATGATAAATTTGCAAATGTGCACTACTGCTGAAAAGGTTGGGGTCATGGGAAATGTCCTAATTTTTGTAAGGAAAAGCAATTTTTAACAATAATAAAATCATTAAATTTATCAGAAATCCAGTCTAGACATTGATGTGGGAAATGACTATTCTAACTGGAAATGGCTGATTTTTAATGGAATATCTACATAGTGGTACAGAGGAACATTTCCAGCAACCATCACTCCTTTGTTCTAATGGTACATCATGTTAGCTAATGGTGTTGAGAGGCTAATTGATGGTCAGAAAACCCTTGTGCAGTTATGTTAGCACATGAATAAAAGTGTGAGTTTTCAAGGAAAACATGAAATTGTCTGGGTGACCCCAAACTTTTGAACGGTACTGTATTTCTATGTCATTTTAATGATTGTAATTTTATGGTTAAGCATAGTTATGACTTTTTATGTTGTTTTATACTAGACATGTAAATTCACAGGCTATTTTTGTAATTTTAATTAATGTTTTCATGATTTTCAAAATTGTTGAAAAAAAATATATATACATACGTATATACATATATATATATATATATATATATATATATTTTTTTTTTTTTTTTTTTTTTAAATAGTCCATGAAATACATTTTCAAACTTAACTCAAAGTTAATCTTCATTTACAGGCTTTTTCAGAGCTTTCAACTGCATTGCTGGATTGAAGTGTCTCAGCGACGAATAAAATTATCTTTTTTGAAAGCACATTTCATACAGTCTGGCAGGGCATTGCAGTAGTTACCTAACTAATTTAAGTCTTATCCTAACTTCAGCAGTAGTTTATTGCAGTTACTGTAGAGTAGTTTTATCAATGGTGTTTTCTGAAAAGCTGCATGGTGCAGCTGAGCAGAACACTAATGAAACTAAACCATCTGTAGGAACAACTCCTTTTACATTAAATACAGAGATTTCATCCATCCATCCATTATCTATACACCGCTTAATCCTCATTAGGGCTGCGGCGGGGCTGGAGTCTATCCCAGCTGACTTGAGGTGAAGGCAGGGGACACCTTGGACAGGTCACCGCTTTATCACAGGGCTACATATAGAGACAAACAATCACACTCACATTCACACCTACGGACAATTTAGAGTTACCAATTAACCTGAGGATGTTTTTGGACTGTGGGAGGAAGCCGGAGTACCCGGAGAAAACCCACGCATGCACAGGGAGAACATGGAAACTCCATGCAGAAAGATCCCATGAAGGCCAGGCTGTAAGGCATCAGTGCTAACCACCAAGCCACTGTGCAGCTCATTTGATTCATCGTTATGTAAAAAATAACAAAATTAAAAAATGATTACAGCTGCCTGGTTCAGGTTCACTCAATTGCTGCAAACCTCTTCTGTTCAGATTGATTGTCAGGCTGTTTCTGAAACCACAATCAGGCTGTTGGCAGTTGAGCTTGCTAATTTAAATGGTAGGACTTGTAGCAGTGACAGACTGAATAAGCACAGCACACAGACAGCAGAGCAAAAGAGAGGAAGGTTCACGGCCAGTTTGAATCAACTGCCTTATTGCAGAGGATGTGTTGGATGTTGTGGTGGGTGAAGTTTACTGTATGAGTGCCACAACTGAGTTGTGTGCTTGAACTAGGCTTTGGTTTTGACCACAAGTGCCAGTACAGAGGTTTCAGGGATGATGATTTTTCTGTTCATGCCACTAGAATTTGAAACAATAGGATCTGACAAGCTCTGTCCTCGAAATTAGGACGCTTGCCAGACCATCACTGCCAGCAAGCCATAAATGTTTCATGTGGTTCTGATATGGTAATCATTGGATCCCTACAATGACATCTTGTGAGAGTTGGATAACGATGGCTGTCTTTCAGGCCTGTGTGACTCTGGACACAGTCCAACAGCTGAGGCACAGCCTGAAGTGTGAATCTGTCTGTTAAAAAAGCCACATGCACCCAGTAGGTAGATAAAAGTGTCAGTAAGGTGACTGAAAGATAGGCGGCACCGGGCATCGTGCAGTTATTTACTCATTGGTTAGAAATTTCACATAAATGTATTCCTGACTTAAATATGCATTCTGTTTCATGAGGTTTGAGAAAGGGTCCAGGTGCCCGTTGGTGGCACAGACCCAGCTGGAGGATGTGGCTGACTGGTGCTCAGGCTGGCATACTAACAGAGCCAGGGGTGCTTTCACAGTGAGTTGAAAGACGCTGGCGCCGGTGCCATGCACGCAGGGTTCAGAAACCATAGCTCCAGCTGCATGTCCACTAGCTCGCATAGTTAAAGAAATTAGAGACTGGAAATCTAAAACGACTTTTCCGCAGCCACACTCTCTGCAGCATGGTTCATGATAAGCACACTGATTTTAGGACATTAACAATTCCACGCAACATCATCACCTTCATTGCATCTCCCTCTCATTGCATGCAAGACTGCGAGATTTAAGGCTGGCATGAAAGAAGACATTTTTAAATCACCGGGGATGAAGCAATAAAAGGCCAACATGTCTAAAACAGCTTAATGTATTATTTCTCTGAGGCTCATGTAAGCCTTTTATTAAAGTGAAACAATCTTGTCAGACACCTGTTGTTCTTGCAAAGGGTATTTATTGTTGGCCTGTGTCAGCACACTGTAATCCCTGGCTAGAACATGGCTGTATTACCAGTGTAACCTATTCTTGGTCATCATAATTTCCTGTGAGTGTGTGTGTGTGTGTGTGTGTGTGTGTGTGTGTGTGTGTGTCTGTGTGTGTGTCTGTGTGTGTGTCTGTGTGTGTGCGTATTCACTGATTGCAGGCACCATTTTTTTCTGACACCCAGTGTCATGCAGAACAAATCGCCTATTGCTGACACCAGTGATTTCTTGTCTCTACTGCTGAGAAGTGTGTGTGGAGGCAAAACAGTTGGGTCTTACTGACGGGAGTTGGACATTTCTGTGATTAAGTAGTAATGGGCCAGGACGTGACAGGGAAACTGGGGATTTTATCGGTCGCAGGGCAGGAAAAACAGCACAGCCTTGGGCCTCTGTGCTATTTTTGGGAGCAAATATAATTATTTCAAGACTCTCGTTGCCAAAACTCTCTACATTGGTATTTAAGCCTTCTGTCTATAAAATTCAGTTTTACAGACTTGTGTTTGAGTTGAGAAATGATTGACATGCGTAAGTAACATTAGACTTTTAAAGCAATGAGGACTCTCATTATCTCACCACCTTTACCACGCCTGCCTTGAATTCCAGTGTCTGCATATGGAGCTTAACCCACTAATTGTGGTCTGAGGTCCGATGGTATTGTTGTATGCCAGTGCTTTGGTTTACGGTCTCAGTTATATTAAGATATGGGTATTTCAACATCCATAAAGGAATACACTATTAGCTGAGATAATCAGGGATGTGTGTCGTGTGATTTATGTGTGAGGCTGTTGAGGTGGAGGGTTTGTTATGTCTTGGTATGGCTGAAACAACAGGGTGTCATGAGGTGGTAATAAACAGTAATTAGAAGATGATGTTTCTAAGACGATCCAAATAGATCTACGGGACTCGAAGTGGTTGCTGTGTGAATATAACGGTGTTATAGTGACATCTACTGGTCGATGTTGAAATAAGCAAACGAGGGTTCCTGTATTGTAGATCAGCTCATTTAACCCGTTTAATCCCATTGGCAAGAATTGTTGCCACTCGTTATTGTTTAAATTTTTACTCTCTAAAAGTGTTGTTTTGGCTTTGGACAGCTAATGCAAGTTTTAAAATCAAAGAATAGGTTGTCTCCTGTAAATTGCATTAATGTCATGTAACTAGTGTGAATGGTCACATGACTAGGCCTCTTTACTTCCTGATAGATAGATGATAGATAATAGGAGATGTCTGCCTCAAACTTGTACAAGAAGAATTTATTTAAATATCTTAATTAACAGATATAATTGAGATATTTTGTACATACATTTTTGAAAGGGTCTACTACTGATATATAATGAGAATTTTATGCCTACATGCATCTTTTGATCTTAAGAAGAGTAAACGTAAGCACGGCAACATTTGTTGCCACTAGCATAATCTATAGTCATAGTGTCATGTTACTTGTCAAAGGTTCTGGCTGTTTATCTTATTTATTTTATGTTTTTTTTTCTACACAGCTAAAAATCATAAGAGGTTTTGAATCTTCTAGACTTAAAAGAGCCCCAAACTGATATGTGCTACATCAGTCATTCCTACAGTGAAAAAGATGCAGTTAAAGTTGACTGATGGTGACTTCTCAGATAGAGAGTACCAAGTACCGAGGAGAAACAGGCCATTTGCCTGCTAGACTCCTGAATGGTGAAGCAGAGGTTATCTATCTGGAGGATGATGATGATGTTCATCTGACCAACACAATAACTGCCCTTTAAAATAAGCAAAATAGGAGCAGGGTTTTTAAAATTCCACGTTGACCAGCCACATCCAATAAACCAGATTTTGTCACCTATGGAACAACTGCAGCAGACTGCAGTTAAACCAGACACTGTTGATTTGTTCCTGCTGATGTATCCTCTAACTGCTCACAACATGAGTCCATACGCAAAACAGCTGTCAATTGCATGAAACCATTATGGCAAGCATGGCTGCAAGAAGTTTATCAGGGGCAAACCAATATGATTTGGGTACAAGTTATGGAGGCTTGCTTCACCCACTGGGTACATGTTTCACATGGAGCTCTGTTGTGGAGTCGACACACATGTTCCTGAAACTGGCTTAGGACAGGGCCCAAGTATAGTCTTTGGTCTGGCTGAACAAGCAGAAGTTCCTCCAGGATGCACATTTGTGCATGAAAACCTTTTCATCTCACTTAGCATCATTGATGAAATGACTAAACAAGGTTAATCATGCCAGTAGTGCAGAAATGTGTAGCTCTGCAGCCAGAGATCCCTGCAGAAAGATTTTGGATCCACTGCACATTTTTTTCAGAGAATTATTGAAACATCCTGATAACAAGGACTTACAATCGTCCAGCCTAGACGTTATAAATGCAGAGACTAATTTTTCAGCGCCACTCTAAGACAGGGTGTTCCTGATTTTGGCAAGATTGTGCAGGTGAGAGAAAGCCTCCCTGGAGACTTGTTTTATGTGTGAGATAAAGGCCATATGCTAAACAAAAAGTTTCAGCGACTACACCATAAGAAAGGCAAAATCTGCCCCCCTTTTAGCATGAACATTGCATTTTGAGCTGGAAATGTTATTTCCATCAATCCAGCAGCTATCATTTTGCACTGCTGTGCTTGTATGTTCTTTTCATATGTGTAAAAATCTGTACATACACTACCATTCAAAAGTTTGGGGTCACCCAGGCAATTTCATGTTTTCCATGAAAACTCACACTTTTATTCATGTGCTAACATAATTCCACAAGGGTTTTCTAATCATCAATAAGCCTTTCAAGGTGGTTAGCCTGCTGCTGGAAATGGGAATCTCTACCCCTAGATATCCCATTAAAAATCATCCGTTTCCAGCTAGAATAGTCATTACCACATTAACAATGTCTAGACTGTATTTCTGATTCATTTAATGTTATCTTCATTTTTAAAAAATGCTTTTCTTTCAAAAATAAGGACATTTTAACCCTTTGATGCACAAAATGGGTCAAAAGTGATGCAAATCCAATGGAAAATGGGTATCTCCTGACCCACACTGTTCATCAAAGGGCTAAGTGACCTGAACTTTTGAACGGTAGTGTACTTGTTTCCTTATTCCTAGGGCGGCCAACAATCAAATTGAAATTTCTTGTTTGTTGTGTATGTACTTGGCCTTTAACGCTGACTCAGATTCAGATTTTTCAGATTTTGCAGGATTGTGTATGTCTTTGCTCCTGTTAAATCTTAGTGTACAATTACATGTACATTAACTTGTATTGTGTCATTGAAGAGGTCACTGCAGAATTACTACTCTGTGTGTGTGTGTGTGTGTGTGTGTGTGTGTGTGTGTGTGTGTGTGTGTGTGTGTGTGTGTGTGTGTGTGTGTGTGTGTGTGTGTGTGTGTGCGCGCGCCTCCTGACCATAAACATATGAATGACAGTGCACCCGACCACCCAGCACGTCATGAAGCACACCGCAGCCAATCATAAATCCGAACCCGCTTGACGAACTGCTATCTCGCCCAATCAGCGTCTTACAAGAGGCATGAACGTCCGCCTTTATCCTAAGTGTAGCCAATCAGGACTGAGCAGTAATTACTAATTCATTACATTGCAAAGGGGAGTGACGCAGTTATTGTAGATCTATAGATACTCCATGCTTATTTTTTATGATCTTAAATTTCATATTTTTCAAGCTTTGGACGAGGAATTCCTGATAATCACAGCACACAAGCGGGAGTCCGGCTGTCATCTGGAGGCTGTATGACTGCTCTCTGCGCCTCTTGCATTTGGATGCCATTCCGGTTGGAGGTTGCGGTACACCCCGAGGACTAGATGCGATAACAAGAACGAGACATGCCGCAGCCGAAATCACGAAAAATCGCCATCCTCGGGTACAGATCCGTAGGTGAGTCCCGACCAGACGACGCACTAACGGGCAGGAGGAGGGTGACAGCTCCGGGGCCTCGGATGGGGACGCTGGAGATAGATTTCAGCGGCCTTTCGGGTCAGTTTAAGTCCATTATAAGAGCAGTTTACGCCTCCTGTAATAGATTTAAATATCAGGGAGGAGGATTTGGCAGGGAACGTGTCCAAATGGGCGAATGAGCGCGACCAGGTGAGACGTGGCCTTGTAATTTTAGAACACGAGGCCTCGTATAATGTCTGCAGGACAGATATTTTAATTTATTTTAATTGACAGGTAAGCATCAGCCCCCTCCTCCTAGCCCCAGAGCCCTGACACCGTGTGAAGGCCTGGATCCAGCTGACGCCCCAGTCTGTGCGTTATTGTATCACATCTGAAACCGAAGGAGCGCAGTTGGTAAAGCGGTGGAAGGATGTTGAGGATGCAAAATGGCACACATAAGTAGACCAAGTGGAGGCCCAGCATGCCATCAGTAATGTGGTGTAGGATTCTCTTAGAAACGAGAGTGTTGTGTTCATGGCTCCATACGTTGCAGTGAGTTGCTATACATTTTCTAAAAACCTTGGTTGTGTGGTGTATTTTTAGATTTTTTTTTTAACCTTTTTACCTTATTTGACACTTTTATTTGTTTTGCTTATTGCTCTGTATATATATTCGTATACACTGCCGTTCAAAAGTTTGGGGTCACTTATAAAAGCCCTTATTTTTGAAGGAAAATCCGTTTTTTTTTCAGTGAAGATAACATTAAATTAATCAGAAATACGATCTAGACCAGGGGGTGTCAAACATGAGGCCCGCGGGCCAAAACCGGTCTGCCTGAGGGTCAGCTCCTGCAGGGTGATTTTGCAGAGTGTAAAAACTACAGAGGTGAAAATGAATCCTTACTGTGAAAATATTTAAAGACATTGAGCATTGTGCAATATAATGTGTCAAGCAGCTTCAGTAGGACAGAGTTTGGTTTGGTTGAACCCTATTGTTGATGCACTGCCACAACTTTTACGCACTTTTTATGTATAAATTTTCTACATTTACATGGCACAAGGACAACTTAACCGTCTTCCTTAATAGTTCCACTTTAGTTTGTGTGTCACAATTACTACACAGATGTGGAAATGAATGGAAATGTAAAATAATTTCTATATCTTGGCAAGTGTAAAATACTATATTGTTCAGTTCCAGATACCTGACACTAAATGTTTAGTCTTTGTAGATAAACTGTGACCTGTAAGTTGTTAGGCACAGATGATAAGCTGAGGCTTAATATTGTTAAAAATTCCACTTATTTTGCTTCAGAAATTTCAGGTGGTTCATAATGTTTTGTAAAAAGATATTTCATTAAATGTGAACATTGTCAGAATGTACTTTTTTGCACTAAAACAAAGGGTAAAATTTGGAGTCGTCGTTATTTATCGGTTATTACATTCTGATTTTACTGGTCCGGCCCACTTGAAATCAAATTGGGCTGAATTTGGCCCCTGAACTAAAATGAGTTTGGCACCACTGGTCTAGTCAATGTGGTAAATGACTATTCTAGCTGTAAACAGCTGATTTTTAATGGAATATCTCCATAGGGGTACAGAGGAACATTTCCAGCAACCATCACTCCTGTGTTCTAATGCTACATTGTGTTAGCTAATGGTGTTGAAAGGCTAATTGATGATTAGAAACCCCTTGTGCAATTATGTTAACACATGAATAAAAGTGTGAATTTTCATGGAAAACAAAAAATTGCCTGAGTGACCACAAACTTTTGAACGGTAGTGTATATGTGTTTATTTCTTGCGTGTTTTTATTCTTTCTTCTTCTTCTTCTTCTTTTTATTATTATTATTATTATTATTATTGTTTCGGTCTGGAACAGGTGCTCAATACATTTCACTGGGCGTTATACTAAGTATAATTGTGTTCATGACAAATAAAGGTCTTGAGTCTTGAATCTGTCTAATTCAGTTTTTTTCTTTTTTTACAATGTGTATGAGGTCACTATAGATACTTGAACCGACACACTGCAACTTTCAGTAATTCATTAGTACATTCACAGTAATTTCCCCTGCATCCGAATCATCGTTCTTTTTATTATTTGTGTGTTGCAGGAAAGTCCTCCTTGACAATTCAGTTTGTGGAAGGCCAGTTCGTTGACTCCTATGACCCAACAATAGAAAACAGTAAGTGGGGATTTTTTGAGGTGTCATTACATTCTGGTATATATGGTCTTGTGTCAGTTGAGGCTGTAGCTGGCAACCAAAGCATTAATCACAGTGAATATAATAGATTTTTCTGTGACATCCTATCCTCAGCATTGTTTCCCCTGTCAGTCAACTACAAGTTAGTTTCTTTTATTTTCCCAATAATACTCTAATGAATTGTATTACCCTCTCTTACAATCAGTTATAGTGCTATATTTTTGATTGCAATTTAAATACAGAACTTTTTTGGATTTACTTTTGTTTTATGGATTTGAGCAAGGTTCATGTGCACAACACAACTCTGTAGTGACCATCCATTCTGATTCATTGATTGACTAGTTGAGCATTTGTTGCAGGTCTAAAACAGTATCACATTGAATTGATATCAGTATTGTTAGGACTGTAGTTAACCAGTGAAAATCTTAGTCAACTGACATTGAATCTGCACATTACCTCAAGATGAACTAAACTGGTCAGAAAGCAGTGACGTTTCTCGACTTGTTAGCCCTTTAGACCTAAACGAATTATAAATACATTTCAAAAACTTTTGGAAGACTTGGAAGAGACCAGTTGTCCATATTCATGATATTCCTGATAACTGAATGATGTCTACTGATGATCCCAGCACAAGAATTTTTGAGGAATGTAATCCAGACAAGTTAGCCTTTTGTTTTTTAGATGATCTGGAAATTGGTTGTTGAGCTGTGATATACTAACTACTGTTTGCAAAGTTTACACTTGATTTTTTGTCCATCCCTTTGAAAAAAATGCAGCCACTCCAACAACTGCCGAGACAGAATGTCAGTTTGTTTAGAGCAGACTCCCAATAAATGTTCAATGAACATAAATGTTATAAAATAGTCTGTTCTATATGTTACCAATAATAATTGCTTAGTCCTGGAATGCTTTTGATGTAGTGGCTGTCTCATGAAAGTAACACCACAGATTTTTGAACCAATGTACATATGGTTAAATGAAAGCGTGTACATCCTGATAACTCTAATAAGTAGCATTTGACTGAAAGACAGTGAATTTCAAGACTGTGTTGTTACCCAGAATGGTGTTAATTCATTTATTTCTTAGGGACAGTGCACATTAATGAATGTCTAGTTAGGCAGCAATAGACGTCAATATGCAACAATGCTAATTTATACTTACCCTAGGCAGGTACCAAAAAGCATGACAGTGAAACATAGGACAATAGGTCACAATAAAAACACATTACAAAAAGTACACAAAGAAAACATAACATTGAAACATACAGTTAAACATAGGACCATAGGTTACAATGACAGGAAAATAGATTACAATAAAAGCACATTCCAGAAAGTACACAGAGAAGTCAGAGGTCAATGATCACAAGACTTACACTTTGAGCCACTGTTTAAGGTGAGTTTTGAAGATTGGTAATGTGGGACACTCCCTTATGGAGAGTGGAAGACTTCCAGATCTTACTGGACTTGACAGAAGGAGCATATTGTCCAAAGGATGTTTTTCTGTGTGGGACCTCACAGTCCCCTCTAAAGGAGGCCCTGGTCCTGAGACTGCTGTGAACACTTCTTTTGAGAAAGTCAGACATGGTGGGTAGGGCAAGTCCCTGTAACACCTCTTAGATCAAACAAGCAAATTTAATTTTTTTTTAATTATGAAAACTCAGTAAGTTGTACTTCTGTAAGATATCACAAATATGATATGACATTGACTTTCTATTGAAGACCTTTAGCGATTTTTTATATAGTGATTCTATGATTCTGCATGTATTTACACCTGTCAGTGACCGATGTTCACCAAGCGGGTGTGATGTTCTCTCTAAACAAAGGTATATCCACACGTTCAACCAATGAAGGAGAGAACGTCTGAGACACTTTTGAGAAATTGGGTGGTGTAGTGTTCTGCTAGAAACCTTTCTCTCTGATTGGGCATCACTAGTTTGGAGAGGCAACCTTGCTTGAAGGCACTTTGAAATTACATCTTGCTGGACAATAGTGTAATTTATCAACCTCTTAAACACACATAATCCCAAACACTCATGAGATCTGAGTCTAAACTTTACCTTCAGGCTGTTTCTCTTTTCCCTGACATGTTCGCTCGGATACCACCCTGCATTTCTCCAATGTATGGTCTATGTCTATAAATAATCCCTAGATGGTTAACATAAAGTGAAGCGTCAGCGTTGCCAGCGAGATGCTGCAGGCTGTGCATTCCCTCTGTCACACTATAGATAATACGACCTATCTGCAGGCAGATATTGACATTCCTGCACTGAATGAACTCTGTGGTACCAAAATGGATCCATAACTGGGTTGTGTCTCGTATGTCCCGAGATCTGTAGACCATAATGAAGTAATGAAGCTACACTTGATAGGGTAGTGTAATTTGTATTTGTGTTGTCTTGTGTTGTCTCTTTCCAGTTTCTATTAGTTAATCACACTGGTCTTTTCTTTTATTTGCAGCATTTACTAAAATGATCACAATAAATGGACAAGAGTACCACCTTCAGCTTGTAGACACAGCAGGGCAGGTTCGTCTCACTGCACTATTTATCAGCCTTCCATTGACCTTTATGTAAATATGTGTTGTTCCATACTGATTTCTTCATTTTATCAATCTTTTCCAGGATGAATACTCTATCTTCCCACAGACTTACTCCATAGATATCAATGGCTACATACTGGTCTATTCAGTTACATCTAATAAAAGGTATACTCCCCCCTCTAAAAAACAAATGTCTCTTAAGTTCTGCATAATGAGTTAGAGTCCTCATGTTCATGAATGCTGAAAAACAAACATTCCCTTTGTTTCTTCCAGCTTTGAAGTTGTGCAAGTCATCCATGAAAAACTGTTGGACATGGTAGGAAAGGTTCAGTAAGTAGTACTGCTTCTTATTTTGCTGTATAAGTCATTCTAAGACATACGTACATCATGCATAAATGACAATCTTGCATTTACTTTTCCTTCAATGCAGAGTTCCAATTATGCTCGTCGGAAACAAGAATGACCTACATATGGAGCGGTATGTCGTAGCACACAACTAAATTGTACATTACTTTAGGAATTTCTGTACACTATTTGACAAGATCTTGGCACAAATGCAAAGCTCAACATATTTCTCGTATTCTCACTCAGACTTAACTACATACAGTAAGGTTCAAAAGTTTGAGGTCATTTAGAAATGTCCTTATTTTTGAAAGAAAAGCATTTTTTCAATGATTTAATTAAATTAATCAGAAATACAGTCTAGACATTGTTAATGTGGTAAATGGCTATTCTAGCTATTCTATCTATATAGGGGTACAGAGGAACATTTCCAACAACCATCACTCCTGTGTTCTAATGCTACATTGTGTTAGCTAATTGTGTTGAAAGGCTAATTGATGATTAGAAAACCCTTGTGCAATTATGTTAGCACATGAATCCAAGTGTGAGTTTTCATGGAAAACGTGAAATTGTCTGGGTGACTCCAAACTTTTGAACAGCAGTTTAGGCAGTATTTGGCTCACAAAGCTATTGGGTCTATGCTACGTAGCTTTGTCTTATTGGTATGTAAAACACAGAGTCAATGGAATGATTTCTTAGGAAATCAAGTCTGTGTTTTAGTAAAAGCGAACACTGCAGCTATATTCTGGAGTCTTTATGTGCTTTGTCCTGACTGGCCTGCTGTCCCTGTGATTTTTTTTCTTTAGAGTAATCAGTTGTGAAGAGGGAAAAGCATTAGCTGAATCCTGGAATGCTGCCTTTATGGAGTCCTCAGCTAAAGAGAACCAGGTAAGAAATTGTTATTAAGGTCTATTTATCTTTCTATTTGAAAAATACCCAATGACTATAGCACTTTAGTCTTCAACATTCCTCCGTAAAGGAACACGTCGGAGTTATGTGATGATCAGTGTTGGTTTGTTTGTCTCTCTGTCTGTTAGCAGCATTATTGAAAAACAGACAAACGGATTTGGATGAAATTTTCAGGGAAGGTCAGAAATGGCACAAGGGCCAAGTGATTAGATTTTGGCACTAATGCAGCTTATAGTCTGGATCCACAGATTTGTTAAAGATTTCTGTATCATTGTGAGATAACGGCATGGCATCACTGTAACCATGACTACAAGTGAACACTACGTCAACTGCCTGCTGATGATCACATGATTGTGATCCTACTACAGAACGACTGCTGTGGACTTATTGGGACTTATCCGTCAGAAATGATACAAGGAAAAATTTATTAAATTGTGGGGGTGTTTCCGAGTCCCACCAATTCCCGCCGCCCTCTACAAATTTAGGTCAGGCTATTTGGTATCCGTACATAATGTACACATGCATAACACACGCCTGTGCTCAGCGCAAGGTCATTTTGCTTGTGGGTGCATCTATGTTAAATAGCCACATTATGTGTTGCCGTGATTTCTGATCAACAATAACAAATAAATGCTGCATTTCTGACAATGCCATCTAGTGGAATGAACAGCCTTGGTGGAATACTGCAATGTCTGAGTGTTTTTCTAGCGTGTTTTTATTTTTCAAAGTGTCAACAGACATGTATGCACAGATGGATCCACAGAGCATTCATCCAAACTACTATATGCTGTTTGTTTTAGATACTATGTAATTATCATGCCCTTCCCACCTGTGAACCCACCCTCAGACTCATCAGTTATTCTGTTCATGATGCTAGGAGAGTAAGAGAGTTCTTCAATATGAATGCACAACAGCAGATATCATTCACACTGCAACAGACAAGCCGTTACATTTTAGACTCAAAAAGCATGTAATAGCTGTTGACAGAGGTGGCAATGATAGCACTGATGCTGTTCTGTGTGGGTTTCCTCCCACAGTCCAAAGACATTCAGGTTTAGTTGACTGACAGCTCTAAATTGCTCGCAGGCCTGAATGTGAGCGTGAACACTTGTCTGTCTTTATGCGTCGGCCCTGTCATTACCTGGCAGCCTGTCCACGGTGTACACTGCCTCTCGCCCAGTGTCAGCTGGATTGCCTGCAACCTCCCTGACTCCCTAAAGGATAAGTGGGTCTAAATAATAGACAAATAGATAGCTACAGAGATGCTTTTGTTGATCAGATAGTGAGAAAAGTATAGTGCGGTCGGCCTGACAAGGAAGCATAGACTCATGTTAGAGACAAGCTAAATTTCAGTTTAAGGGCATGGAGACTGAAAGATATTTATCACACAGTGAATGACTCATAAAGGGAAGCTATCACGATGCATCATGGGAAATCAAGGACCCAGGATTTTTGTAGTTTGACTTACACTTAGGACTTAAGGTCAGGATTTTGTCCACTGTAGTTGTCAAGTAGTTTGTCTCTCGCCTGTATCACACTGGTGTACTCACATACACACTACCGTTCTACAGTTTGGGGTCACTTAGAAATGTCCTTAATTTTGAAAGAAAAGCAGTTTTTTCCAGTGAATATAGCATAAAATTAATCGGACATACAGTCTAGACATTGTTAATGTGGTAAATGACTATTCTATCTGGAAACAGCAGATTTTTAATGGAATATCTCCATAGGGGTACAGAGGAACATTTCCAGCAACCATCACTCCTGTGTTCTAATGCTACATTGTGTTAGCTAATCATGTTAGATGATTAGAAAACCCTTGTGCAATTATGTTAGCACATGAATAAAAGTGTGAGTTTTCATGGAAAATGTGAAATTGCCTGGGTGACTTTTGAGTGGTAGTGTATATACTCCAGTAAAACTGATGGTTCATGTGTGCTAAAGACTGAGGCAAGTTGCTCTTCCTCTGATCTGTTTCTGAATTCATGCACATGCTACTTTGTGTGAAACTAAGAAACCTTTTTCCTTCCAATTATAACTGCTCTATGCTGCTCTAGAATGTTGCAGGGCAAGGAGGCCTGTCTCAGCCGACATTGGGCGACAGATGGGGTAGACTCTGGGCATGTTGCTACTACACATGGAGACAAACAACCAAGCATGCTCACATTCACACATACAGCCGATGTAGAATAAATAGTTAACCTAACATGCATATCTCTGGACTGTGGGGGAACTTGGAGAAAACCCCCAGAAGCAGTTAACTAACCTCTGCTTATTAGGCCACCATCTGCTTACAGGTTTAGTATGTCAGTTCAAGGGAAAAGGGACATATTTTTTGTGACGGCACGACAAATGGCACCAGCAGCACTCTGACAGATTGATAATTTAATAACCTTGAAATGTGCTTTGGGAGGACAGATGCATACAGGCGGGAGGTTCATTTAAATGAGGCAGTGTAAAGTGAGATGTTGGTATTTGTTGTAGATCATGTGCAGGGAACAGACATCTCACAGCTGCATCTGTTTCTGTTGCAACATCAATCTGTTGTCACACTGATGATTTGGCAATGAAATAATGCTAAAAATGTGAATAAATCATATCAATTTTTCAGCTAGTAGATGGATTTAAAATCAGCATAAAACGTGTGTGAGACAGGAACATCAGTAAAGCTGCTTGCATAGATTTATAAATCAGTGCAGCGCATTGCCTTTTGTCCACAGCTTCTTCATACTGCATGGAAAGCTTTTAATTCAGTTCATTAAACTTGTGCAGCCACCTGAATCCATCAGGACGCGTATGTTGATAAGTCTGCAGCTTCTGATATGGGAAGTGCTGCATCAGAGCACACTGCCATCATGCATTGAGTACCGTGTTTCCATTTATTACCTCTCATGACACCACGCTGCTACAAAGCAAACCTAATCAATACACACATTAGACTGGATTATGGCCTGGTATTGGCACTGTTTATGTGGGATATGTTGAGTCACAGCAGCTCATTAGTCCATCCTTTGTGTTACTTCCTCAATTTTGACTTTTTTGAAACACACTGGTGCAACAGCATAAATAGTACTGAAAAACATACGTTAGCCCTCACAACCTGTCACTCAAAAGAAAAATCCAGAAATGGTAGCAAAATGTCCATCCATCCATCCATCCATCCATCCATCCATCCATCCATCCATCCATCCATCCATCCATCATCTGTACACTGCTTAATCTTCATTAGGGTTGTGGGGGGGCTGGAGTCTATCCCAGCTGACTTATGGTGAAGGCAGGGGACACCCTGGACAGGTCACTAGTCTATGGTAGCAAAATGTATTACATAATAACACTTCATAAAATCAACAAATGGTACTGGTCAACTCAAAATGAAGAATACGCACACAGCACATTGTGTATGTGAGACAACAAGGTAGCAGTGGCCTCTGTGTATCATTCAATAGAACACTTTATATCAAAGCTACAGAAAAAAATCAAGAAAATCAGCCACAGATTTAATATGCAGATAAATGCGGTAAGGGCCGAAGGTGTGCTTCGTACCTTTGTAACATAACCCAGTTTGCCGGTGACTGCAGTGGTTCCCCTCACAGAACTTTTACCATACATACACTATCGAGCTGCCACACAAGGAGCTCGCTTGCCATCAGGAGCATCTTCAGCTTCCATGCCTTGCCCAAGGACACGTTGACATGTGAGGGGTCTGAGGATTGAAACGGCAGCCTTGTAATGTCTGGGGAACCTTCTCTGTCACTTGAGCCGCAGCAGCCTGTGACATATATGAGAATAGGTTGGACTGGTGCAGTCATATTCAAGGCTTCTGCAGCAGTTTTTATTCTTGCCACTCTGCAACAGCCAGACAGCAGTATGAGGTCTTGATTAGAGGCAGCTTTCCAGTTGTTGTCCTGCATCAACATATTCAGAACAATGATCTCAGCGATGTTTCTGACTCAGAGTGAATTTAGTAATCACCAGCCTCTGATTTATATTCCACTTCACTCAGCCGTTTGGCATTTTGAGCTGTTGAACCTACATGAACCAAAATAGCAGGTGTGTTTGGAGGCGCCCACACAGTCTGTGTTTCTAAGACCTACTGCTTTGCACATGTCAGGGTGCTTAGACTGGAGTACAGTCCAATATGTCTATGTTGTGTTTCCAGCAAGGTAGACCAAAAAAAATCATTAATGGAGTTTTAACAATGGATACACAATGTATCCATGAGAGCTTTTAGAACACAGTATTGCCTTTTTACTATTCACAACTTGGACCACATAAGCAACATACACTACCATTCAAAAGTTTGGGGTCATCCAGACAATTCATGTTTTCTGTGAAAACTCACACTTTTGTTCATGTGCCAACATAATTGCACAAGGGTTTTCTAATCATCAATTAGCCTTTCAACACCATTAGCTAACACAGTGTAGCATTAGAACACAGGAGTGATGGTTGCTGGAAATGTTTCTCTGTACTCCTATGTAGATAGAATAGCTAGAATAGTCATTTACCTCATTAACAATGTCTAGACTGTATTTCTGATTGATTTAATGTTATCTTCATTGAAAAAACTGCTTTCCTTTCAAAAATAAGGGCATTTCTAAATGACCCCAAACTTTTGAACGGTAGTGCAAGTAAACAGTTAACATACAACATCTGCATTGCAAAACAAATTTTGAAATCCCTCCAATATTCTGGTGGCTATACTTCTTATCATGTAGCAGCTAAGTTTCATGTTCAGGAAGTCAGTTAATCAGCTTCAAATGAAGTTAGGACAAACAGTGCTTAACTTAAAAACAGTGACATCTTTGTTTTGGCTTAAGCCTGCGAGGCTGCACTCGAGGTTGAAAATTCAAAGTGGTGTGACTGAGCCATGTGACAGTGCCCTATGTGTGTTACTTGCTCTGTCTCTCTCTTAGACAGCCGTGGAGGTTTTCCGAAGGATGATCCTGGAGGCAGAAAAGATGGATGGCGGCGTGCAGCCAGGAAAAACATCCTGCTCCATGATGTAGAGCCGCCCAATCAACACACAGGACACTGCACTGGGATATCCCGTTACTTGAAGGCTAGCTGCCAGTTCTCCTCCACCTCAGCTGACTCCACCCCCAGGGTCCTAAATATCCAATACTTTCTATTTATGGCTCTGATTCCACTGTTATTTATTAGTATTTCCTATTCCCTTTTGTCATCCTTGTTTTTCTTTGTGTGTTTGATAAGAAACAAGGATGAGTGGTGGTTCCTTGTCTTATATTTCCCACAATCCACCCCTCCGTCTTTGTGCTCGGCACTAATGCAAAACACAGAACATCATATGGATGTATCAGAAAAAATGTTTTCTTGTCTCAGAAATGATAACTAAGACCAGAGATAGTAGTAGCTTGATGCATCTTAGCTTCTCATTATGCAGCTTCCATTTAGGCTACAGGCCCTTCTCTGTTTAAATAACACGAGATAAGAGAATTGTCATATCTGCCATGCATATACCCTGAAAATAGTTAGATAAACACAGACATTTCTTCTGATACATCGCCAGCTGTTTGGTCCCTCCAATATACAGCTCTTTTTCTATTTCATCACCATGCAGTTCTCTCTCCCTCAGTTGGTTTTCATAGCAGTTACTGTCAGCCAAAAAATCTACATCCATTTTCTAATGTTGAAAATGTTGTACAAATGTTTTTGATTGTAATCATTAAAGCAAAAAGTGGTTATGTAAGCAGGCTGGTTTTGTGGATTATTGCAGGATCTGATAGTTTGAGATTGTTGTTACTAGCAAGGCAAGACGGGTTCATTTTATGCCCATTTTAAACAATAATTTGAGGTGTTTTAAAGATTGGTTAAAAAAAATGGCAGAATGGATGAAATATATTGAAAACAGTGTAAGTGTAGGGAGGATTATGATGTCGTGGTTTTGTTTGTCCAGCTCTTTGAAGCATGAATAAATGCTGCAAAGATGTCTTGTTTTTATTCAGGAAGCAGTTGTACACATTATTTTAAAGCTCGTGAGACTTGTATATAAATTGAAGTATTTAAATATTAAACTTAAAGCTACCTGAAAGACCTTTTAGGACACATGGTAATAAAACAACTTTCTCTATATGAAAATCTGGATGATACTTTCTAACTCCTATCTGACCATAAATCCTCCGATTCCTAATATTTTTATGCTCATAGTAAACTGACTTTACTTACAGGATGCAGCTGTTAAAATTGAATAAGAAGCGCAAAAGATTTTTATCCAGACTCATGCTCTTTTTCAAGCTGTTTTATTTGTCAGGGCAAGGGAATTACAGAGTAGAGTTTTCTAAAAATAGCTGCTTGTATGCATTCACACCTGGGAGGCAGCTTGCAGCAGCTGCAGTCTGCAGGAGTCGCTGGGGGTTAAGTGTCTTGCTCGAACTCCACTGCAGTACACGGTAATTTTCTTTGATATCGATAGTGAATTTTATAAGGTGTTGCACATGTCTTCACTACAGCACTTGATATCAATGTAGGCATTCATCTTCAGTATTTCGCAGTCTTCCAAAGCCATGCATTTCTGGTAATGTCCATCTAGGAAAGGGAAATATTAAGGTTGAAATATGCACATCACTTTAGTACAGACAATGTTGTCTTACTCTGAAAAATAAAGGTCTTTCAATGGTTCTTCGAAGCACCATCACCAACTGAAGAGCCTCTTTATTTAAGGGATGATCCTTCATCTAATTTACATAATTTGTGTGGCTCTTTAAATACAAAATGTTCATTTGATGGCAGGTAGTAGCATAAAATTAGAGCTGCAACTATTGATTCTCTTCATTATAGGCTAATCATTTGGTCTATAAAACAGTGAGAAATCCTGATCACACTTTTTCAGATCACAAACTGGCATTTTGTGATAAGTTGTTCTGTCTGACCAACAATCCAGAATCCAAAATGTTAAATGTAGCTCAATGGAAATGCTACAAATTCTTACATTTGATCTTTTTGTGATTAACAAGTCCTATGATTTTAAAAGAGAAGAAAATTATTTCAGAAATGTTCCTTTAGACTGTAAAAAAAAATCCATTTTAAAAACTTTTTCTTTTACAGATTTTCCTAGTTTTGTTCAATTACAGATAACTAATAAATAACTCATGAAATCCCAAAAAAGGGTATTTATTTAGACATTGACTATAAAAATAAATTAATAAAAAAATCCTACATATATCTATATCAAATACCAAAAAAGTCTGTATTTTACAAATAATTAATTCTATTTTACTGTGTTTAAATGAGGCAAAAATATCTGAATTTTACAGATATTTTACAAGCATTTTATTCACAAGCATTTGACAGTTTGAGTCATCTGACAAGCTATCTGACCTGCTATATAAAAGTCAAATCGTATTTCATATTTAACTTCGTTGTGGCCATTGTATTGATAGAACTGTATTCCTTCTTTAAGATAAGATTCACAGAAATAGCATATATAATACAATGTTTAGTCTTTGTTGTGGTGTATGTACTTTCATTCCTGAGTTATTGTGGTAACGAGAGAACTGTTTAATACTGTAGTATTCAGAAAAACTCACATGGCTTTCTGAGGAAGTTGGCAGCAGCACAGCCATCCTTCCCGGGTTTACATGTCTCTACAACCAGCTCACAGTCTCCTCCTGCCTTTTTTGGAACACAGCGGTGGCAGTTCAAAGCTTCACCTGAGAGCAAAAACATAAAAGGGCAAGCAAATGTTGTTGGTAAATAAATTCTCTCATAATGTGATCAATATTACAATACACCCTGGGATCAAACAAACACAGGAATAGTCATACAGGATGACACTGTCTTCTGTAAGTCTATTGCTTTTTCCTTTCTTTTTATAGATACACTACCATTCAAAAGTTTGAGGTCACTTAGAAATGTCCTTATTTTTGAAAGAAAAGCAGTTTTTTCCAATGAAGATAACATTAAATAAATCAGAAATACAGTCTAGACATTGTTAATGTGGTAAATGACTAGAGGAACATTTCCAGCAACCATCACTCCTGTGCTCTAATGCTACATCATGTTAGCTAATGGTGTTGAAAGGCTAATTGATGATTAGGAAACCTTTGTGCAATTATGTTAGCACATGAATAAAAGTGGGAATTTTAATGGCAAACATGAAATTGTCTGGGTGACCCCGAACTTTTGAACGGTAGTGTATGACTCCTACAATATGTTTTAAAATGAAAAGAACTGCATCCAAGCCCATGCCAGTTTGACTGAGCACATAAAAGAGAAAGCAGATCTCTCTGTTGCACAGCAGCAGACATAGTGTTGATACAGTGGAGAATCAGTGACAGACTCACCGGCTGTAAATAGCAGGGCAACAGTTAAAGCCAAGACCAACAACTTCATTGTTCTGTTCAGCATTGGCACCTGCATGAGATAGAGCACAGATCTGATAACATGCACAGAGCTTTCAAAACTCCAGATTTCAGTATTGCAGGTCCATGTAAATTGGAGTTTCAAAATGGGTGCAGACTAGTCCCACTGAGTACTGCTTCATGGTGAGATATGATTCAGTAAAGTCTTTTTCGAGGTAACTAGCTCATGATTTTAAGGACCTGATTTTACTGGTAAAGCATAGATTACTGTGTCAGCATGCATGTGTGCTCATGCACAACAATGCAACAAATTCATAACAAAAAATAATTCAACCTAATATGGATTACACAAACATTGATGTTAAAGTGTATTTCCAAAGGGTGCTGACGAGCTTAACTGTGTAAAATAAGATAACTATACTTATCCAAAAGCAGTCCTCTGTGTGTAAGTACCTTGCTGATTTGTCTGCCTCCGTTTCTGTCGATGACTGAGATGTGCTCATTAGCTCTCTCTCTTTTATTCCCTTTCAGGCTTTGTCCTGTCATGGCAACGCCCCATTAAGAGTAGTATCTCTGTTAAGTCTATTTACTTAGCACCTCACTTGCCCTAGGTACACTGTGTTCAGGGTTTACAGTTTCCCAATGCTCAAATTCATCTATTATGCAAGAGCTGTCCACCCTTCTTGCAAATAATCATTTATGCATTTGTCACAGACTCAAATAAAGGCTTAAAATAGTTGGTTTTATAACTTAAAAGAACAAGACGGTATTAGTTGAAAGTACAGTTTGCTTTAGTGTGTAGATGGTGTCTGACCCATATCAGGTGTAATACCGTTCACTCAGTGCTCTCCAGCCAACACTGACACCAGATATGAACTGACTGAGATCAAAGCATGAACCCTGAATTGACTTGAACTTGCACTTTACACAAATCTTATGAAAGACAAGAAAGGAAAGGCAGAGACCCACATGTAGTCAAACATTTAAAGTAAAATGTTGCCACAAATCACAAATTCCATTGCTGTTGTGAGAAAACTGAACACACAGAAGAGGCTAAATGATGAACATTTGGTGTGACATTTTTACACATGGTGCACATTTGTGACCACTGTTTCACATGGCTTATGTCATGCAGTACATTCACAGCCTGTTTTGTAACCTGGCCCACATTAAATCTGGTGCAACTGAGATCCTTCTCCCAGGTTTTCATGGATCCAGGTCTAAATTCATCCAGGGATCCTCTCTTGATCAGCAACAGAGAAACAACAGGGTCCCAAAAGAAAAGCCAGAGTTCTATCTGCTTTAATGTAAGATGTTTGGGCAACCCTGCTCACCCTGCTGCTATTAAATCTCAGGTATGGAGACCTATCAGGACCACACCTCATTGTTGCTACTTGTCACGTCCTTTTAGCTCTCTTTTAACTTTTCCTCTTAGTGTTTGTTTTCCTCCTCATCTTCCCTCATCTGGACACAACCCAAATATTACTCTGCAACCCCGAACTCAGTGCAACATTAGTCTCAAAGCTCAATCAAAGCAAAATCTCTCTCACTCTGTTGTTTCAACCTCCTGAGCCAAACTCCGATATCAGCAGTGGCACATGTAAGGGAAACTGTCCATGTGGCAAAATGTCTAAACCCCTTATTGTTGTGCTTTTGTTGTCTCTGCCTCGCGATACCACCTCACTCTGTGTCAGCCATATATATCTGGGATTCCAAATTTTTCCACTCTTATACTGTGTGAGTAGTTTGGAACAGCTCACATTGGAAAATGTCTCAGTACTCAGGAAAGGTGAGTACCACAACAAGAATGCAGCCACAGTAGACCTAAACCTACGTAGGTTTCACCAGAAATGCGTAAATTCCACAGACATTAACCTTAATGACATGTCCAGCTTTCTGTTCTATTTCCTTCTTATTTCTTTAATACACATTTTAGATTGTTTCTTACTGTCTACTGCTTGCCCGAAGAAAAAAAACATTTTGGCATCGGTTTTCAGTGTATGAATAAAATATTTTGTGTGGTGAAAACAGATTGTGTTCTATGAGGGAAAATGTTTCACTGGGAGGAAGCTGGAGATCTGCAGCAACTGCGATAACTTCCAGGACCGAGGCTTCATGAACAGGGTCAACTCTATCCGTGTGGAAAGTGGGGCCTTCATCTGCTTTGACCACCCAGACTTCAAGGGCCAACAGTACATTCTGGAACATGGCGAGTACCCTGAATTCCAGCGCTGGAATGCCCACAACGATCACATGGGCTCCTGCAAACCAATCAGGATGGTAAGAGTGTGTGTGTGTGTGTGTGTGTGTGTGTGTGTGTGTGTGTGTGTGTGTGTGTGTGTGTGTGTGTGTGTGTGTGTGTGTGTGTGTGTGTGTGTGTGTGTGTGTGTGTGTGTGTGTGTGTGTGTGTGTGTGTGTATGTGTGTGTGTGTGTGAGAGACCCCAGGGACAGACAGCCTTGGCAGACTGGCATATGTGTGACCTCATTTGTGCACATCTGTTTGTCATGCAAATCAAAGTCAGAATACACATTTTGTGTAGCTTACATACTTAGAATGTCAGCTTAAAGAAATCCACTGCACTACTGCTCTTCAGACACCGGCTTCAGTCTATACATATCGTCCTCCACAGGCATGTAGGCTTTACATTTCTATAGGTCGAAGTGTTTGCACACACAATACAGCCTCTGTCACATAAAGGAGAGAAGCCTTGGTCGTTTGCACAGCGGTGAAGTTGAACATTGTTGCTATGACTCAGCGAGTGCGAATGTCATTATCCTCCCCAGCACGGAGAGCACTACAGGATGGAGCTGTTCGAGGGAGACAACTTCTCTGGCCAGTGTGTGGAGCTGTGTGACGACTGTCCATTCCTGCAAGCACAAGGCCTGACTAAGAACTGTATCAACTCCATCAAGGTTTATGGAGATGGAGGGTATGTATCTCTATGGCCTTAGATAGAGTTTGATGTGAGCACATAATTCTGTTCAACATGTGCTGAAATATTTTCAGTTCAGTGATAAATTGCACTTTTGTGAAATTTGTGTGATCTGTGCGAGTCGGTACAGGTTTGATCACTGAAATCCCATAGAGCAGGTTTCTCTCTTTTCACCCATGTAGTTTAACTTGTCAAAATGTGACATAGCCAGCTGTGTGGACAAACGAACATTATCTTACAGCTCTAAGACATCATTGTCATGTACTTGGAGTAGAAAGCAGATAGGAAGTATGAAGAGAAAGATGAAGGACTACATGCAAGGGAGGGCCAGCTAGATTTAGACCAGGGCTGTTATGGTTTCAAAGCCATCATCTTAAATCTAGCACTGAAAATTTTTTTAAAAATTTAAAATTTACAGCAACATGTATTTCCAGAAAATGTAGTCTCACTACTTTGGATTATTAAACACACTGTCAACAGTTTCAATGGGGACTATTTTGTCACTAGAAAGTAATTCTGTTAAAAAGTGTTTATGGTGAGAGAAAAATATATATATATATATATATTTCAAATTGTAAAAAGTATTTTAACAGATATTACATGTACACAGAGACATTTTTACATACAAACAAGCAGAAGATCACTTTAAAAATATATGTAAGATAGATATACAGTAAGATAAAGGAAAAGGTTGTAACCACAAAATGGCTTCTATTGAATTCTGACATAAGATTACTGCCACAAACAAAACTGAAAAATCTTCATGGTGGAATGGTCTGGGGTATTAAGGCACTGACTATGAACTGCAGTGTCCTCATGTTCAGGTCCAGCAGAGGGCCTTCATTGCAGACAATCTTGCATGTACACTACAGTTCAAAAGTTTGGGGTCACCCAGGCGATTTCATGTTTTCCATGAAAACTGATACTTTTATTCATGTGCTAACATAACTGTACAAGGGTTTTCTAATCATCAATTAGCCTTTCAACACCATTAGCTAACACAATGTAGCATTAGAACACAGGAGTGATGGTTGCTGGAAACGTTCCTCTGTACCCCTATGGAGATATTCTATTAAATATCAGTTGTTTCCAGCTAGAATAGTCATTTACCACATGAACAATGTCTAGACTGTATTTCTGATTAATTTAATGTTATCTTGATTGATTAAAAAAAAGTCTTTCTTTCAAAAATAATGACATTTCTAAGTGAATCCAAACTTTTGAACTGTAGTGCATGTCTTGCTCTCATATAATTTCCTGACATCTCTCTACTGTCACTACTTTACTAAACACATAGCATTCCCAACAATTTATTACAATTTCAAAAAAAATGTTTCAAAGCTGGGTATCTTAAACCATATGGATTAAAAAAACCCTAACACTACATAAGCCAATTCAGATAGAATATTGTCTGAAAAAGACATCACTTTGACCTTATACTGATGACTTCCAGTAAGGGTTCCACATAAAAAGTCTGTAATGCATTTTTTTTTCAAACAGCTGGGTGTTGTATGAAGAGCCTAACTACCGCGGCCGCATGTACATCGTGGAGAGAGGAAACTACTGTACCCACATGGAGTGGCAGGCGGAGAACCCTAACATCCAGTCTGTTCGCAGGGTGGCAAACTACTTTTAAAAGCACCTCACTATCTTTGGCAATATGACGGCAGGAGAAAGCTCAACCACTGTGGAAAGACACTCCACACTGTCAAGTCATGTTACACTGTGTCTGTGTGGCTGTAGAATAATAAAAGATGAAGAAAATGTTGCTTGTTGTTTTATTTTTGTACTGAATTATTCAAAGGCTGAAATAAACTAGTGATCATATGATCCTCAATCCTATTTTCATTTATTTATTTTCCCTCCCTTTGTGCTCACCCTGTGTTCAACTCCCAACTTTACCCTCACATTTTATAGTAGAATTAGCTACAAACTATGATTCATGTAATTGCTGTCTAATATACACCGCATCTATTAAACCCATAAGTGCAGCTCTGTTCCCCATGCTAATGAATTCATGATCAAGTTACATGAGATATTCTGAATAGCACAAAATAATAGATGTAAAACTCATTAACTGGTTTTCATAATCTACAAAAAAAAAGAGCTCCAAATCAAAGGCCCAGTCTTTTGACATCCATCCACGTAAATGTTTCACAGTCAGTAGTAAACAATAAAATTGTGTTTCTTCCAGACAAATATGGTATATAAATCACGACTGAAGGGGAGATATTGCACAGCTCAACAGAGTAGCTCCACTTGCCCTGGGGAGCTCTGCTACCACCTAGTGTTATTTATCTGTACTACTGTTAGGTTCTACTGATGCTCACCTTAAGGTTGTCAAATCACAATGAGGATTTTTTGACAGAAACACGCATACACACAAAAAAACATCTGAGACATGCTTTTTATGTTTTGGATACTTAGAATTAAAATACAATAGCAGAAACATAAATTGTCAATCTAAATTCAGGTTGTCCATGTTTCTATCTAGTCTTTATATTATAACTCACATAACATCCATCTATTAGCTATACACCGCATAGTCCTCATCAGGGTCATGGGAGGCTGGAGTCTATCCCAGCTGACTTAGGGTGAAGGCAGGAGACACCTGGACAGGTCACCAGTCTATCACAGAGCTACACATAGAGACAAACAAGCACACTCACATTCACACCTATGGACAATTTAGAATCACCAATTAACCTCAGTATGTTTTTGGACTGTGGGAGAAGGCTGGGGTACTTGGAGAAAACCCATGAGAACATACAAACTCCAAGCAGAAAGACCCCAGGCCCAGGCCGGGACACAAACCGGGGATTTTCTAGCCGCAAGGTGACAGTGCTAACCACCGAGCCACTGACACACATAATAATGTGGCTTTTTTGTATATGCTGTAAAATGCAGGACAAGAGGTGATACCTTGGTTAAAGTTGTATTTGACAGTGTGTGGAACACTATGAGCTCATAGATTTGTACCACTGCATCAGTGCCCACCTGCTCCTCGAGGAATGTCACACGTGGGTCGTGGCTGTTGGACATTTAATGAGCACTCGTGCTTTCTCTTCCAACTGTCATGACAACAGAACATCTGTCTTTACAAGGTTTCGCTCATGGCCTCTATTGAGTTACAGGGTCAATACAGGATAGCTTAATGAGGAAATGCTTTGTCTTGAGTTACACTCAACGGCACTAGTTTAAGGCCGATTACCTGCAGCTAACCCTATTCCTAGGCCATTTGCTGCATGAATTGGCTGAGTGTCACCAACATACCATTAGCCTGGTTGTCAGAGGGACCTGTTAGAGGTCTGAATGGAACTTTAACAATGTCATTGTTGATTGTTGGTGATGATAGAGTTTATTATTGTGCACAGTTTTGAAAAACTACGTCTTATATGCTAGGAAGCAAACAAGGTGATGCATTATTTTATTATTTATTTCATTAAAAAGGGACTATTCTGTCATTAATACACAAATTTGCTCCAAAGGAGGCATTTCTTCTTATGAAAGAGAACCAATTAGTCTGAAAAAAAGAACCTGAACTTTAACTTTTCTAAAAGCACACTATGCACATGAATAAAAGTATGAGTTTTCTTGGAAAATCTGAAATTGCCTGGGTGACCCCAAACTTTTGAACAGTAGTGTGCTTCTACAAGTGTCATGTCTTCTGTGTGGGAGATGTAATGAGTGGACGGGCTGACCAATCATTTGACATAAAACACTTTTGTAAGTAATAATGATCATCTATCTATCTATCTATCTATCTATCTATCTATCTATCTATCTATCTATCTATCTATCTATATATATATATATATATACATATATAAATATACATATATACATATATACATATATACATATATATACACATATATATACACACACACACACATATATGTATATATATATGTATATATATATATATATATATACATATATAAATATACATATATATACATATATATATACATATATATATACACATATATATACACACACACACACACACATATATGTATATATATATGTATATATATATGTATATATATATATATGTATATATATATATATGTATATATATATATATATATATATATATATATGTATATATATATATATATATATATATATATATATATATATATATGTATATATATACATATATATATATATATATATATATATATATATATATATATATATATATATATATATATATATATATATATATATATATATATATATATATAAAGAATGCACTGTTAGGGAACTGGGAAAGATTCTTGTCACACACCTCCTGCTTTGTGACAACAATAAAAGGCTTAGTGATGCCTTATATTGTAAGCGCCATAATTTGTCTCAGTTTGCGCTGGATATATTTTAAATTCAACACAGTGTGATGGTGTAATGAGTAATTAGAAGGGATACATTTTATCGTGTAAAGCCAAATTAGGTCAGCTATTTTTAGCACTGCCACTTATGCATAAAAGATCATTCAGTTCGAAAAAAAACCCTCATATTTCAACATATTGCTTATGGGGCTGCAAAGGAGTATTTGTCACATTGAAGTAGACGACAGTGCCGTGGTATATTACATAAAGAGGAATACCAGCGTATGCATTTAGAGCATCAGTATTCAGTAGTCTTTCTATCAGTATAACATTAAAATGTGACGATCCTTCCCACATCGGTTTAAAATTATGGGTTCGATCGCAGTTACAATATGAATTATCTGAATTATCGGCACTACGTAATGTTTTTATTTTTAAAAGGCAATTATAGGCTATTGCATTTTACCTATAACTAAAAATACCATTTAAACCTGAGGCTAAATGATAAAATACGTAAAGTAGGGTACACCACAATATCCTAGCAGAGACCACAGAAAGTGCAAGTGTTAGAGTCTGTTGCTTGGAGTCGGGAAAAATACCCGCGTGGAAAACCCACAACCTGCTCTAGCACTCTTATTTCATCTGATATGTGCGTAAAATGCGTTAATAGTCGCCACGAAGCTGGAATAAAGTCATTTCAGGCGTGTATCCGCGGTGTCGTGTTAAGGTCACTCGCTGGCTGCCTGAATTCCCCTCTTTGTGTTTACACATCCGGGTTTCCCTGTTTGCAGCCCATTCCCCATTTAGAAGCCATTTTGGACACAGATCAGTAACATGCATGTAAACCCCGACCGACCTCCCGACGCAGCGGTGCTACTATTCAAGTGAATAACCTCAAAAAAAGAGCGCTGAGCTTTCGTCTCGAACGTTGTAGCGGCTTCACATTACGGCTTTTTTGGGATTCACTTCGAAATGCTGCACGTATTATTGGACTAAGAGCCCCGGCAAGTCAGTTAATCGCTCCTATCTTTTCTTGCAACATTGTTGCAGCGTCGCGGCTATTGACACGCGCTGTGGTGCTGGTGCTGGTGGTTAGGCTGCCGGAGGGACCGCAGGCCTGTGGTCGGTTTGATCCTGGACTGATGTTTCGGACAAGCTGAGTTTTAATGTTCGCGACGGAAAGCGGGGGAAATCTCTGTCCTGTATTTCAAACGGAACATGTCTTTTTCATGGCTGACTTGTTCACTTCTTCTGGGAACTTTATGCGCAGGTAAGCTCGGTATTTGCAACAGTTTTGGTCGAGTCGTTTCTGTGTGTATTTGTCTGCCTTTAAATCCGAGCCCTCGTTTGCTAGTTGGTTGAACTTTGTTGGCAGTGCTCGGCTAATGTAGTCCGGCTGGGCTTTTAGTCTCCTTGCCGTTATCAGTCACATTTTATCACTACAATTGAGAATTCGTAAAGAAGTGACTGTTATGATTGTCATTATTAGGTAGTATCTTACGCGGGAAAAAATAATCAAAATATGTGTCCATATTTAAAACTGTTGCGTCCCCTAGCTTCATCAACAGTGGCAGGAATAGAAGGCAGCAGCTGCATCAACATCCTGAAACCTTAGAGGATACATCTCCAGTCCTGTTTGTGGTAACAGCCTCAACAGGAACCTTTGGAACACACTAGCCCTGGAAGGATTTTTTTTTTTTTAAATAAATCAATAGAATTGGATTGGAAGAGACATCAGCTGCTGTGTGAAGTCAGGTCTTTATCGTGAATTGAGGTTACTGTTACACCAAAGCCTTGCTACCACGTGAAATTGAGCATGAGGGTTGTTTTTCTTTTGTTTGGCTTTTTTTTTTTCTTGGCAACCCAAATGGCAAGTGTATGTTGGCCCAGACATAGTAATACACTTTTCTCCTAGCTCCACTCTACTATGACTGAATAGATTTAAAAACAAGCAAAAAAAACCCAAACCCAAAAATATCCTCTTTGGGTTTTTTTTCTTCTTCACGAACTGCAATAAAAATTTGATTGGGCCACAGCTGTGTGATAAATAGCGCTATGGCTGATGCCTTTATGGTTTATAGATTAGGGCTCGGAGTGTACAGTTAGCTGCTTCTCCACAATTCATGTTATTGTGGTGTAAAGGCTCAGTAAGTGACAGAGGGAGGGGGGTTGGGGAATGATCTTGTAGTAAAAGTCCTCCCGGATCATGTGACCACAGATATCAGAAATGCCATCTCGGCTCAGTGGAGCATAGAGCATCACTGCTGTGTGTGTGTGTTTTAATCCTTACTACCTTTCTTTTTCCCACCCTTTATTATGAGCATCATATTTGGTCATTGCATGCATCCCGGTATCCTATAATGAAGTCCATTGTACGGTGCTGGACTACTAAATGTATCTCTGTGTGTGTGTGTGTGTGTGTGTGTGTGTGTGTGTGTGTGTGTGTGTGTGTGTGTGTGTGTGTGTGTGTGTGTGTGTAATGGGTTGGTGGGGGTAAAACTGGGGGATGGGCAGCCTCCTATAGGCAGGGATTTAAAGAGACAGACACTATTTTTCTCTGTGAACAAAGATTAGACATGAATGTCCAAACCATATTGTGAATGACCTGCACGGCATGTTATCTTCCTTAGCATTCATCACAGATATTTCTTCTGTGCTGACTGTGGTTAACATTAAATCCAATTAAAGAAATAATAAAACATTTAAAGAATACAGCACACAGAGATTGACAGCTATTGTTACATTTCAGCTTAGTTAGACAAAGTGTTCCCCATTAAAGCTTGTAAAGAAAAAAAGGTTTTATCTGTCTTTTCCAGATGTGTCTCAAGAAAGATATGAGTGTCTATCTATACCGGTGTGTGCATGCTGTATTTCTTAACTACAGCAGGGTATATCGTTGTTATATAGCTGATTAAATTCTCTAATTTTTCCCTTCCTTTTTACCTTTCACTCTGAGACGATCTTTTAATTAATAGTATTCTGCTGAAATAGTGTTCAGTAAGAATTTCTTAGCCAGAGGAACTCCCTTCACTACATAGAGCTCCCAAACTTGGCTTGGTGCCGGAGTGATGATAGCGGTTCTGCTCAGAGATGTTTCTTCATGGCACAGAACGGATCCTGCACCATATGTCAGTGCTTCCGCTGTTGAGTTTCAATTCATTACTATGTGAGCTGACTGAGGCCTTCTGTCCATCTCAGGGTACAGTCTTGGCGAAGCAGAGACCCGGGAGTGTGTGTACTACAATGATAACTGGCGTACGGAGAGGACCAACCAGAGTGGCTTCGAGCGCTGCGAGGGGGAGAAAGACAAGCGACTGCACTGTTATGCCTCCTGGCTCAACTCCTCAGGGACCATCAAGCTGGTGAAGAAAGGCTGCTGGCTGGACGACTTCAACTGCTATGACAGGTCTGGTCACTGAGTGAGAGCATTTCCACCGTGCATTTATATTTATATTTTATGTATCTGGCTTGTACCCAGAGGGACTGGCACTGAGGACAACAGGAACATCTGCCTCAGTATCCACATGTAGCTCAGTGCGTCCTTTTTTTTTTTTGGCTTGTCTCGCACTTTCAAGGACAGAGATGAAAGTTTTGATGCTGAAGCAATTTGTCAATTAACCATTCCACTGAACATATGACAAAAATTTGCTGATTGTAGCTTCTCAAATGTGAAAATATGCAGCTTTTCTTTTTTCACTACACACAAAAAGAAATATATTTTTAGCTTTAACCACATGACTTAATAAAACAAACATTTTAAAGATATCTCATACTCTGGGAATATTTAAAGGGCATATTTTGAATTAATCATTAGATCAATGAATCTGGAAAATCATATATCACAAAACCTTAAATCAACTAAATTTGACAAAAAAAGAGATGTAGGATACCTTACCAGATTACCAGATTTTCATATTCTTTTTGAAAAGAATATGAAAATGTATCCCATTTTCATATTTGTTTATAAAACTTATTTGTGGGCTTCATCTCCAATATAAATCTCAGTACATATTACATAAGTTGACAATGATACTATTTACAATCCACTGAGATTGTAAATAGACTACTGGGTGCATGAAACTCTCAGAGCCCATGATATATTCAGAAATACATATTCAACTTTCAGTCAGCTTTTTCTGTTTGGTCAGTCAACAAAATCATAGAGTATTTAGTTTACAATGATATAAATCACAGTTCTGAAAATATACAATGTATGTGAGGAAAGTGACACCGGCAAATATTTAGCAAGTCAATTCCAAAAGTAGGGATTTGTGTTGAGGTAATACTCTACAACCAGCACAGCTCCTAATTATTTCTGCAAATAGCCAGATAGCCTGCATCAACAGTGCAGCGTACAGCTCAGTAACCACAGTCTGATGATGGCAGATAGACATGGTGACACCAGGTCACTCAGGATTCTGCAAGCCAGGAGGAGAATTTTAAACTAGTATTTATCAGCAGTCAGTGTAAGGTTGTGTGACACAATCAAACTTTCCAGTTGTTAATATTCTAGCCACAGCACTTTGAATAGGCTGTACACCTCAAGGCCCATGAAGGGAAGCTGGATTATAGCGAACCTTAATAATCAGTCCTAGATTACACATCTGTGTGTGTACAAAATGTGTTTTGTAATATTTAATGTTCTTTTCTATTATTGATTTATAGCTAGTAGTGATGTTGATGTGTACTTCTTGTGAGCTGTTATTTTGAGTTAAAGTGTGGAAATTGGAGAATTATTAGCTTGTGACTCCGTTAAACATAAACCAGGTTTTTAAAAAACTTCACTAGAGTGTATACAACTTGTAGGTTTGGGTGCAGCTTCAAAGGTGTTGACAGTTTCAAAAGTAATTAATTCAGCCTGAGCTGTTGGGTGAAATTGAAGCCATAGAGGGAATATAATGAAACCTGGAAAAATACATTTGTTGCTCATGAATTTTATCTGAGTGTAAAGCTCCATAAAATAGTTGTAGTGAATGAAGTGCTAGATGAGAGATTTCTCACCTGCTCCTTGACAAAGTCACGTTGATTAAGGGTGGCATCTACAGCTGCACATAGGCTTCGAAAATCTGTGAATCCTCTGAATTTAGACCATTTACTGACTTAGTAGGATGAAATGTTGTTAGTAAAAATTAGACATTGATCATCAATCTACTAAGTATTCTTTAAAATGCAGTCTTTATCGGCTCATACATTGACACCAGTACCAGTATCCAAATCCAGGGCATGCAGCGGGTAAAGTTTCTAGACAACAGATTGGACAAGTATTAATTTAGAGCTGCAGCTATCGATTATTTTAGTAATCCAGTATTCTATTGATTATTCTGCCGATTAATCGAGTAATCGGATTCTGCGCTTGGCATGCACGTTACAGCATCAAAAGCGGAAGTGACGGTGCTGTGCAACAGAAATAACCATCCTGGCGGAACACAGGTGGACATCTGCGGTGTATTGTACATATATAGTATAGTGCAGGGGTATTTAACTAAAGCCATGCGAACCCCACATGTATTTAGTAGGAGATGTTGAAATTGCATGAATATGTTTTTATGTTTGGTCTGTTAAACTGCTGGTACTGCAGCTGATAGAACACAAATAAGAAAATGGATTAGTTTATTAGTATTTATTACAGAATATTCAATCAATAACATTAGTTTCGCTTTGATTTGGCTACAAATTAAAGTGATTTCTTTCAATATGAGACAGTGTCAAACCTACAGGCACTTCAATACAATATCATGTTAGAATATATGAAGTTTGATAGTTTTATTGTGCAGCTGTCTGTTAGAAATAATCAGCTGCATTAATCAGTCAAATAAATACATTAACACACATTTAACAGTTTTCTTACAGAATTCCTAACTTACATAATTTCCAGTCGCAGCTTTTAGTGCTGTCATGCATTATACTATTCCTCATTGTTCTCCATTACAACAACCTGTTGACTGAAGTAACTGCACGCGATCAGTTTTATTTTGTGTGGTAAACAAGTCAAATGAAGTGTTAAACATTCCTGTTTGTGTGACGAGTTTGAAGCAGAAAATCTGAGTTAACAAAGAAAGTTGATAACCAAATTCATACCTGTTAACGCTGGCTGAGGTTTTAGTTTTTGTCAACTCTAACAAAGAAAGCCTAACTATGTTAAACTGCCTTTGTAGTTCAGCCTCTAATTTGCTAAATGCCGTAAACACTAGAAAAACTGCACCGGTTAAAATAGAAGCGTCCGGTCAAATTTAAAATCCCCTTATAATTGATTGATTATAGGTCCAGATCCGTATAGGATGAAATCTGGGTCTGGACTCAGACTGAGGTCTGCCAGTTAGTGACCTGGGGTCCAGTATGTAGTGGATTAAATGAAGCCTTGATTCAGAGAATTTTGCCTCAAGGAATTTTAGTAATCGAGTTACTCGAATAACTCCAGGAATTATTTCTGCCCTATATTAGTTGCAAGCTAAAAGACGATAAAAAGACTCGTGTCTACTTGGTTAGTAAAGTCTAGATAACAAAAAGCGTCTTTTGAAAAAGGGTCTTATTTTGAGATCTGGTTTGGGCATTCTGTTATCAGAACAACAATGTGAGTATGTCATACATTGTTTCAGGCAAGAGTGTGTCTCCATGGAGGAAAACCCTCAGGTCTTCTTCTGCTGCTGCGAGGGCAACTACTGCAATGAACGATTCACCCACCTTCCTGACATGATTGGCAGTGGCAACCGAGGTGAGTGGCAAATACAGCCTATATATAGTACAACCAAAACATGCTTTTCTCCTTTGAATAGTGGGAGTGGAGCTGTCCTGTGCATGTGTAGGTAAAACATCATGAGTGTGGTACAGATGTGATCAGTTACACAGCTACTGGATTCATACGTTGATATCAAATGTTCATTTTTGAAATTCCTTGTTAGCTTGATGTGTAGAAGAGACAGCCATTAAATGTTAAACCGAAACTGTTGTTTTAACATTAACAAATGACTGAACATAGGAGGTGTTATTGAATTTGGCAGATGTTGCAATTAGATGTTTACTGAATGTGAAAGTATATTTCTTGTCACCATTATTGGCACTCAGAAGATTTAAGTGCATTATCTAGAATATCTTTATTGAAACAGCTTTGGTCCATAGACACACGTGCTTGTGCAGAACAGCAAAAGTTGAAAGAATAATCAATTTCAAAACAACAGCTATTGCAACTGAAACACTGCTGTGACACTAGTTTCGGAAGCCTTTCAATCAGTTTGAAAATTAATTGATACGCAGTATTATTGTGAAGTTCGCTACACATGTAATGGTCAAGTACCATTCTGGATGCTGGGGAGAGGAAAATAAATGTGAAAAATCTTCAGAGGTTGGTGCAAACTGTGGGAACAACTGCCACATAACACATCTAAAGTGCTTAGGGCTGACCTGGAACAACCTTGCGTCATGGTTTCAATGCTTAACATACACTGCACACTAAACCAATAAGAGGTTTGTGGGCGAAGTCAAGGAGGCACCTATTGCTAAAAAAAAAAAACATTTAAAGGCATGACTGATCTTTGCAAAAAAAAAGTACAGAGACAAACTACAATCCCTCTGGGCAAATGTTGTGTGGACAGACATTTATGGCAATGCAAACCAGCAATTTGTTTATCGACAAAGAAATTAAGCATATGAATAAATAATCAAAATATTAAGGAAGGGTGGCTTTATTACTGTCCAGGTCACAATTTCTACTTGTTTTCTGAAATGACTACATGTACACTAAAAATTATGTTGTGAAATTGCTTTGGACATCTATTAAGTTATTCTAATGGCACAAATGCCTTACATTTTTATTGATTTCTGAGGATACGACAAATTCAGGGGGTTTCAGTAATGGATGCCAGAAGTGTACAATAGGATTATTTGACTAGTATGCATGCGGTATTGATTGTATCATTCAATATATTTATGTACATAGCTCAATACTGATTAATAGCCGACTATTAGGTGAAAGAAATCGAAGAACTTTAACCCTTGCCTGTTTGCTACATTTATCAAGACTCTATAATCACTCATTTGTCAGTCTAGGATGGAGGTTTGGCTTAGATAAAATCTAACCTCACATGTCAGAAAGCTGACGTGCTGTAATTATTCTGTTCTTCCTTGACAGTGAAAATTCGGCCTCCACCCCGAGTGCCGTCCCTGCTCAATGTGCTGGTGTACTCCCTGCTGCCACTCTGCGTGCTGTCCCTGGCCCTCGTTCTGGCCTTGTGGATGTACCGTCACCGCAAACCTCCCTATGGCCATGTAGACCTGATTGAGGTGAGAGAGACCATACTCAACTCTGACTTTCAATTTAAGCGGTCATCTGAGCAGTAGCAGTGTAGTGCTGACTAGTGGTAGCGGTGATCAGTTTTGTATTTTGTAAGTAGTGTTATACCTTTAGTAGTAGATAACTGTTCCATTTTTTGATATTCAGGATCCTGGACCAGCTCCTCCGTCCCCTTTGGTGGGACTGAAACCATTGCAGCTACTGGAAATCAAAGCTAGGGGGCGCTTTGGTTGTGTTTGGAAGGCCCAACTAATGAGCGAATATGTCGCTGTAAAGATCTTCCCTGTTCAGGTAATTAAGTCACACTAAATCAAGGCACTGTGCGGTTTCCTCTCACTCAATTTTCTGGAAAAGATGAATCCTGATTCTGAGGTTATTTCCAGACTCTTACTGTAACATACACTACTATACACTACTACCGTTCAAAAATGTGTTGTCACCCAGACAATTTCATGTTTTTCGTGAAAACTCACACTTTTATCATGTGTTAACAAAATTGGACAAGAGTTTTCTATCATCAGTTAGCCTTTCAACACCATTAGCTAACACAATGTAGCATTAGAACACAGAGGTGATGGTTGCTGGAAATTGGCCCCTGTACCCCTATGTAGATATTCCATTAAAAATCAGCTGTTTCCATCTAGAATAGTCATTAGCTACATTAACAATGTCTAGACTGAATTTCTGATTGATTTAATGCTGTCTTTATTGAAAAAAATGCTTTTCTTTCAAAATGAAGGACATTTCTAAGTGACCCCAAACCTTTGAACGGTAGTGTATAAGAATGGACGCCACTATTTTCCAAAGTGCACGTGAATATTAAATCACAAAAAGCTACACCTAACTCTGTGTTTGCGTTTGCAGGATAAGCAGTCATGGCAAAATGAGCGTGACATATTCATGACCCCAGGAATGAGACATGAAAACATCTTGCGTTACATTGCTGCAGAGAAGCATGGAACCAACCTGGAGACAGAGCTATGGCTTATTTCTGAGTTTCATGAGAGGGTGAGAACACAGCTACCCATATACAGTACATACACAGACCCACACATACCACCCCACAGCAAATTCATGGCAGGATATAGGGTTTCTATATATTGACCACAGTTGCTGGACATTTTCTAATATTGGCTGAGCCTTTTATTTACCGCAAAAAAGGGCACTACAGTTTTTATTAAAGAAAGGATTTTATCATATACGTCTGATATGCAGTTCCCAGTACATCTAAAAGCAGTAGAACCGGGCTGCTTTGATTTACACAAT
Organism: Amphiprion ocellaris; assembly: GCF_022539595.1. Classification (NCBI taxonomy): domain Eukaryota; kingdom Metazoa; phylum Chordata; class Actinopteri; family Pomacentridae; genus Amphiprion; species Amphiprion ocellaris. The sequence continues at coordinate 24,648,545 of NC_072775.1, forward strand.
TGGGTTTTTAAGCATGTCACGTAAAAATAATTCGGTTTGCATTTGATGTCAAAAACTACAAAGTATTATTGTGTGTTTGCCTCAAATAATACTGTAACGATGAAACGCTTTTAGGCTGCCAGAACATCCTGCTTATTAATCACAGGATTAAGCACTAAGTGCCACAACCACAAACGTTGCATTATGTTTGTGTGATGATTTTCAAGGCTCGTCTTCATAGGGCCTTTTTATTCTTGGTAGTGACACAAATGTGTTTAGTTACAGTTGCCTCAGTGTGATTAGTGCATGCATAATCTCTTTTTAGGTCAACGTTTCTATGTGTATTTTTAATAGTTTGCGCTATGACGTATGTATTTGGGCTATTAGTATATTAGTAAATTGTCAAGGCTATTAAAACACCATTAGACTGGAAAATGGAAGTGAAATCTGTCCGTCCTCCTTGGTGGATCCAGCAACAGTTCTTTGGTTATGGTTGGATCTCTTTGACAATGACTAAGAGTAGAGCTTCTGAGGAATAGATTTAAAATTTGACTCTTGTGCAGATGTTAATCCTTGTTTTTTAATCTGTTGTGCGTTTGCGTGTGAGCAGGGCTCATTGACAGACCACCTGAAGGGTAACACTGTGACCTGGACTGAGCTGTGTCACATAGCAGAGACCATGTCTCGTGGCTTGGCCTACCTCCATGAAGACATTCCCAGCTACAAGGGAGAGGGGCCCAAACCCACTATTGCACACAGGTAGGAAAAACATAAACCATTCCTGGATTTGTGTTTAGGAAAACCTGAGGGTTATTATTGATTGTAAGTCAAACTTAAATTAGTACTACCTCCCTTTAGGTGTAATTTAGCAGTTTTACCCTGAAAGTCTGTGAACTAATTTGTGTGACTAAACATCTCTATAATTAGGGCTTTGTAATGACTGTTGTCAAATTCATTCCCCAGGGACTTTAAGAGTAAGAATGTGATGCTACGAGATGATTTAACTGCAGTCATTGGAGACTTTGGGCTCGCTGTACGATTTGAGCCAGGAAAACCTCCCGGAGATACTCATGGCCAGGTATGAAATAACTTTACAATGTTCTTTCAGTGTCTGCATTGACTCTCTCATGCAGGTGTTTAGAATTGTCACTTAAATGTCTTTGGCACTGACTGTAGGCATGCATAGTTCAAAAACATGCACGGAAAATGTACTTGTAATAGATGACAATTTATGCAGACAATTAGTGCATTCTGTTTTTATTAAATGTATTTGGATATTAAAAAGCTGTGTTGCATTGAATCAGTGTTTTTACAGTAAGCATGACCTAATAATAATGCACTATGGCCCTTCCTTATAGAAGGTGGAAGGGTAACTAAGATTAGCTTGGGGACTGCTGCTCTAAGCAGAACAAGCTAATATTGATGTTGTTTGATATTAAAGCATAGTTTGTTTTTTTTGCTACAACATACCACTATGTACATTAACTGTTAAGTTACCAGCAGAAACTGAGTTTCAAAATAGTTGAAAACCACATTTATTTTTTCAACAGTAGCATATTTGTACACCAACACGAGTCATTCCAGAATTGGAGGACATTTGGTCTTCAAATTTTTGAAAAATAAACCTCTTTTACAATTTTCGATGTTTAGCTAGCTGTTACTGCTGACCAAGCAGACAAACTTACTGATGGAAAAAAGTCAAAGAATTAGTCTTATGCTGATAATGTGCACAACAGGGTTGCATGAGGTAGAGTTAGACATTCAATCAAGGTTGACAATGTTATCAAAATATGAAAAATAGAAGAAGAGGACATAGCTTTGCTTTAACCATTCTCTGGGAAAACTGTTTGATGATGTTAATTCCAATGCGTCATGTCATTCACTGTTTTCTTCTTCTTCTACCAGCTAAAAAGGTTATGCTAACAGGGTTGTTGTGGGACACAAATTCCATGCATAATAATTATTATTTAAAATTAGGGCTGTCAAAATTAGCACGTTAACACAGATTAATCCAGCACCATGATTAATCAGATTACAAATTTTAACGCATCTGCAGCGCAGAGTGACTCAAAATCCCTGAAACAAGGCATTTCGGGCATTTTAAATTCAACATATTTTCTTTTTTTGATTTGGTCTCAGGACAAGTAAATTTACACAAAACTGCATGTTTTAGTATTTTGCACATGGATTATTTGAAATTTGATGAGTGGGGATGTAAAATGTCCTCCCAATTCTGGAATAACCCACATGCACATCCAGGGTTTCCTCTACATTCATTCAGCAGTGGTGGCCCGCTGCTGCTGAAATCTCAGCCACCGCTCCTTCATATTTCTTTTTTTTTTTTTTTTTTTAAATCGTCACAAATACTCCACCGCTGCTTGTCTTCACCTTCACAGCAGTCTTGCACTGTGTCGGATACTCACGAGTACTAAGGTAAACTACAGAGAACTATCTTGCTCAGTATCTACTCTTTGAGGGGTTAATACAACGTTAATTACTCACGAGAGCGTGGCCTTGAAAATGACGATATGTCAGGGAGCAGGGAGCCTGCCGCTGCTCCTGAAAAAAATCCTAGAGGAAACACTGACTTCCATGTGGTTTTAAAGGTAGTGCCCCTCCCCAAATGCTGTCTTGCATGCACTCATATAAACTTGAATCCATTGTCTGTCCAGGTGGGTACGAGGCGTTACATGGCTCCAGAGGTGCTGGAGGGAGCTATCAACTTTCAGCGAGACTCCTTCCTGAGGATAGACATGTATGCTATGGGCTTGGTGCTGTGGGAGCTGGTGTCCCGCTGCTCAGAGACAGACGGTGAGTCAAACAGTGCAGGAATGCTGCTTCACCCATAGGTGAAAGGTCACTTTGCTTCAGGATGGCCTAATAAACAAAGGATTACCTTTCCTTTTGTCTGGAGCTTGATCCAGTGTGCAGTTGATAAAGTTAATCTCTAAATACAATACGCTGATTTGGATTCTGCTTTGTCTTTTCAAAATAAAAATACTTCACTGTTTACTTGACTTGATTGTTGTGCACTTTCAACACTTTCAACTCTTTTGTCCCTCTTCAGTTACAGTTGGCGAGTACATGCTGCCATTTGAGGATGAAATAGGCCAGCATCCCTCCTTGGAAGATCTGCAGGATGTGGTTGTGCACAAGAAGATGCGTCCCGTCATTAAGGACTTGTGGCTCAAACATCCTGTGAGTAACAGTGAAAGAATAGCTACTGCAAATACCTCAGCAATACCAGGATGTTGTGCATCCTTTTTTCCAATGAATGAAGCTTGATCATTTGAGGTTAGAGTTCTCGGAATTAGTTTTTGTTGTTTCTGGAACGTTGTCAGCATGTAATATCTCGAATCAAGCCCCTGATAAAGTAAGAGATTTCTGTCATCCTGAATTAGTATCACTTAAAAGTTTACCCTTTAATAAAAATAAGAAAGTAAAACTAGAAATCTATCCTCTTCTAACATCTGGTTTATCGCTGCAGGGTCTAAGCCAGATGTGTGAGACCATTGAGGAATGCTGGGACCATGACGCAGAGGCACGACTGTCGGCAGGCTGCGTCGAGGAGCGTATCAGCCAGATCACCAGGACGATAGGCAGCACTACCTCAGACAGCCCCGTCTCCATTGTGACGTCTCTCATTAACGAGGACCTACCTCCCAAAGAGTCCAGCACCTGAACTGGTGACACCATCCCTCACCTGAGCTCCTGACTTTCATTTTTCAAATCCAAACTCAGCGGATCTCTGTGAATATTTAAACACATAAAAAAAAACAAAAAAACAACTAGCAACTTAAATGCAGCTGCTATTTTATCCCATACTGGTATTTTTTTCTGTTAAATGTTTTTTTCTATGTTTAAAGTCAGACCTTACTAACACATCCATCTGCTGTAGTTGAAGTAGTAATAAGCTATGCGTTGGGCACATCTGATAACACCCATGTGTCAAATCTTAAATGTCGCCATTACCTCATGTATTTCTTTTGTGTTGGTCTATTTTATTACCTCATGAGTTGTCATCTTTGTTGTTTTTCCTGTCGTGGTCATGATCGTCTGCGGCCAAATGAAATGAACCTTTGCTCCAAACCTCAGACGACGTGCTGCACACCTCGGAGGAACCGTTTTGAGACTGTTAGACAAAATATATACATCTTCCTCAGGGGTCGAAGCTTCTCGATTTTTAAACTCGGAGTGCGCTCTCTTATTTTAAACCTGTGAATTCCTCAGAACGAGAAAAGATCAAAAACATCGGAGCACAGCTGTTTTATCAGAAATGAGGGAGCTGAATGGGAGCTGAGCAGTTGTACTGGACATTTTGGACTTTCTGAAGATTTGGGACAAGCGTCTTGTCCCCGGGGAACTACCTCTCAGGTATCCAGTAGGCTTCTTTGGAACATTTTCTCTAAGTTGAGAGCCAAGCTATCCAGCTAGCTATCATGAACATATTCCTGGATTTTTTTGTTTTTTTCTCAAATTGTTGAAATACAGAGCTGCGCCTTTGCCAATGCCGGGGGCATTGACATATGCTGTCTGGAGTTGCAATGTTACACATTCTTAATTTTAATGGTCTGTGTGAATGCGTGTGTGTGAGAATTTGAAGACTAAATGTGTGATGGATAGAGAACATGTTTTTAAAGTAAGAACCACGGGCAGGTAGTTGGGGGTTTATCCTTGCAAGGGCCATACTTGAGTAAGCAACATGTCTGTTTTTAATTTCCTTGGGTGTTTGTTCAATAGACTCAGTTGGACACCAGTCCCCAGATACCTCAGTCACTGTATGTCATGCAAGGAGAGCTCAAATTGTTGCCTTTGTCCCAAATGCAATGCCATAGTTGTACCATAACATGAATACCATACATTGAATGTCCGTTATGCTGCTGTGACTATTCCAGGATACTCAAGGATTTGTAGATGTACATGTATTCTTTGTTAATATAATGCTAACATGTGATAACTATCCACGATATTATGAGGCTAATATTCTGTTTTTGTGTTTTTTCGACTGAGTAAGCCCTCACCTGCTTACTCCTCCAGACTGACCTCAGATATTCTGACAAGTACCTCAGGCTTTTTCTACATGTATATCAAGTTGTGTTATGTATTTTTATTGTGTTTTAGTAGTTGAGATATTTTATTGCTGGTTGGGCCTCTTGTCTGTGGAGATTTTTTAAATAGGGCCTGACTAGTTTTCATGGTGTTAATGCTCTACAAACCTAAAAGAAGATAGGCAGATTCTTGTAAATATGCGTGTACACACAGTTGCCGAACACTGATCTTTTTTTTTATTTTTAATGCAAATCAGGGCATTGCTGTTCTCAATTGACAGAAACACAAAGGGATTTCTTAGTTCCACATCTACATATTTAAATCATATTGACAACTAGCCCTGTGATTGTTTCCTTTTTTTCAGTAAGGTGGTTGTGTTACTGATTTCAGTGAATAATGGCATCAGTTCCTCTGCATCAGAAGTGTGGGTAACATTTGCATTAGAAAGCTTGGTATGTACACTGCCGTTCAAAAGTTTGGGGTCCCTTAGAAAGCAGTTTTTTCCAATGGAGATAGCATTAAATGAATCAGAAATACAGTCTAGACATTGTTAATATGGTAAATGACTATTCTAGCTGGAAACAGCTGATTTTTAATGGAATATCTCCATAGGGGTACAGAGGAACATTTCCAGCAACCATCACTCCTGTGTTCTAATGCTACATTGTGTTAGCTAATGGTGTTGAAAGGCTGATTGATGATTAGAAAATGCTTGTGCAATTATGTTAGCACATGAATAAAAATGTGAGTTTTCATGGAAACATGAAATTGTCTGGGTGACCCCAAACTTTTGAACAGTAGTGTATATTATCAAGAACACACACACAAAAAAAAAACCCTAACAGAAGTTTCTTATGGTTTGGTGCTGGGAAGCTTCTGTGATTTGCCACTTGTTTGAAATACCTGTTTGAGCAGTATTGCCTCAATATTAACCTGCTGATGTGATGGTCAGACCTGTTTTAGTGATAGTTTAGCCACGTTGGACGACACACAGGCTCTTATGTTTTGCTTCGATTAGTGCTGTGGAAAGATGGTGATTTTTAACAGTGGTCTGTAATGCTTGCTGATGTGCAGTTTTAGTAAAAAGGACATTTGGAAAAAAAAAAAAAACCTAAATCAATCAATACCGGACAATGTTTTCAGTGTTTAAAATCATCGTCTTTGTAACCACATGATTGATGATGCAGCACCATTAGGATTCATGAAAGCAGTGGCATGTTCATGATCCAAGGGTCCAGCAATATTAATTATACAGCAATAGTCATTTGAATATGATAGTTTGTCATTAAGCTCAGCTGTTACTTAGGTTTCTTCTGCAGATCAATAAAGTACATCTCATTACACCTGGATCATGTCCTTACGGTGGGGACACATGTTGAAGTCTCCTAATAGAAGAATGCTATGGGTTGAATTTTCGTGTGTAAGCTGAATGCCCCCCCCCTCCCCCCAGGTGCTTTCACGAATTGTGCCAGAAAAACAACAGTCATGTAGGAAAATCTGTCGTGATTGGTTGTTACCTCAAAATGCTGTCTTACACCCAGCTCTTCTGAACAGAAAAAAACCACTTACCTCATGCAGGACCTCGTTAGTAACACTAACATGGAGTCAGTCTCATCTTCAACAAAAAAAAGAAAAAGAAAAAAAATAAACTTATCAAATACTGTGTATATATTTACTTGACAAATGTAAAGGATTTCTTCCGTTTCATGTGTGGAACCTGTGAAAGCAAAATCCTTTTTAAAATTTTTTTATCATTTACAGTCGGCATATTGTTCATTACTCGTAGGTTGAATGGGTGTTTGACTGAATTGTATGACCTTCCCTGTTTATGTGAACTCTGTGTGTGAGAGTGTATGTGTGGCGGCAGGTGTGATGTTTTAAGTATGTTGGCTGGTTTCACTAAAACAGTATGAATGGTAACTTTATCTGTGGGTTGAAATGGTTAGAAATATAAACTAGATGAGAATACATCCATCTTTTTGTATATGAAAATAAAGACAAATCCTGATTAACCATGTAAATGGAATTCTTTGCATCTGCTTCACTGTGTTAAAGTCTAATGTGACATAATTTCAACATAATACTGAAAAAACCTGCTCATATTGTCAGTGTCAATGTTCTTTGGCTGTGTATGTACACTAGATGGCAGCAATGGTGACAGTAGTTTGGTTTTAATAATCCATTTGGAGCAATTCCCATTTTTAAAAAAAAGTATACCGAGTTTATGAGAACAATCATCCATCTTCACTGCCTGGATACGTAAAAAATTGAATCAGACTTATAGGCTAGCAGTATTTTTGATTGAGTATACTGCAGTTAGTTGTGATATTTTGTGTTTGGTCTGCACCACAATCATCACATTACATTTCATTTATTTATTTATTTATTTTTGGCAGACCATAAACAAATATTTCCATAGCATGCATGTTGGTGTAGTTAACAAAAATAACAAAACAACATAAAACAGAACCACTAGTGTGAAAAAAAAATAGAAGAAAAAAAACTTTTTATTAGGAGGAGTAAAGAAAGCAAGTAGGATGATTAAAATACAACTATATGTTCTATTCCATCTTGTGTCAAAAATAAATATACGGAAACAATGTAATCAATGTGCCAAACAGCAAACAGTAGTATCAGACAAGTCATCACCATTATCTTTAACATTAAATAAAATAACTTTGATAAACTCCATAATAACAAAACAGAAAGCAAAGGTGTAATGTAAACCAAAAGAACAAGTGCAGTAATACGGCTTTTTTTTTGTTATTAACTAATTTAACTCTTGAGAAGGAAGCTATTACAGTTAGGGATCATCGGCATTCGTTTAAATGCTCTTTGCGCGACAAAGAACTGAAACAAAAACAAAAGAGTTGTGAAAACGTGCCATATTTTTGTGCAGTACATTTTAAAACACAAATATATGGCACCAAATATTGCCAGTGTCTGATGTTCTGACATGACGCATTCATAGGTTCTCCGTATAATGTAAAATCTAACCTCTGCCGACATGAGTTTATAATGTATTCGTCTAACAAAGCCTAATAAATGTTACACATCATAGGCGACGCAGTGATTTAAAACCATAAACAAGTACTCTCTAAGATTTTGCATAAATCTGATAAAGAAACATTGTATCATCTGTGCAAATGAATATAAAACTTATTCAATTCCAGGTGAGTGGTGATTTGATGCTATATTTACGACTACAAGTCGAAACCGTCCGGCAGCACGAGAAGGCATCACCGGTGAGATGATCTATAGCCAATCAAAACGCGTCTGTAGCATCATGTGACAAACCGACTCGTAAATTACAATTGACTACAGAGCTGCTGATAGTCAGCTACTTCTCGGTGTACAGTGAGTCAAAGCTGACAATCTTCTGCCTTTGTTGGAGGTTTTTTTTCTGTAACGGAAATGTTTCGCGGTTTCACTGCCTCCACGAAGCAAAGTTCTGTTTGGATACTGTGGCCAGTATGTCAGTAAACTACCAAGCAGGTGAGTTTAAATAGCGTATTTTGGCTGTGTCTACAAAGCAGATTGTGACCCGGGTCGACTGTTTTTTTTTTTTTTTAGTTACCGTTGAGGCAGCATCACTTTTCACCATAAACTGTCCCGAAAATGAGGTGTTGTGGTGGCTTAGTTGTTGTTGCTACAGTCTTTTAAAATGCCTTTTGCGAGTTTACTACGTCTTAGCTTTTATAATGTGAACTAAATAGTTTAGTAAAAGTGTGTGGATGTATTGACACATAATGGTATGGTTTTTAGACATACCGTTAGCTAAGTTAGCTAATAGCAAAAACGTTGCTTAACGTTGCAACAGATATAACGAAGTCAAAAATGCTTGATGAAATTTACTGTGGCACAGTAGAGATAATTTAAAGACATTTGAGGACTTTTATTGAAGACAAAACAGCCATATATTTTATCATTATGTGTACCGTAAATGCAGTTGATAGTGCGTATAATTTCCATTTAAACAATACAGGTGTGATAATTGAAACAGGTTGAAATGGTTACCATAGCTGTGTGACAGGTTTTTTAAAAAATGGGATTATTCTGTAGATTAATGAGTTTGAAGAGTAAAGCTCCGCCTTCACATGCACACACACAGTCACACGCCTCATACTCACCCATCATTCTCTGTCTTTCAGGCTTCCGGGCACCACGGCAGCGTGGTGAGTTTAGGGGCTAGCTGTCCTGCTGTACACCCTGTAAAGGGTGGCAGCTGCTCTGGCTGCAGGGATGCTACGGAAGAACAGCAGCAGCAGTGGTGGTGCTGGTGCTGCTGCTTGTGGTGGTGGTGTGGCAAAACACACCCAGGGACTTTCACAGCACCTCTCCAAGCCCCTCACAGAACCCCTCTTGGCCGGATCCACCAAGACCTGGGATATGGGCCGCAGCTCTAAGGACCCCAACCCCCTGAGAAGCATGGGGCTTACATCTCGCCTGATGGGGGCACCAGGAGTGGACCCAGAGTATGTAATGCAGCTGGTGAATGATGTGCGGTGGTTTGCTGATGTGCTACTCAACCTCAAGAGCGCTTTCCAGTGTAAAGGTGAGTTCAGGAAGAGCTGGAATGCAGAGACTTTGTGCAAAGGCTGTGGAGGTCAGGGGACCATAAAATGACAGAAAATACACCCTTGGCTACTCCTGTTACACACTGTATTTTCAATATCAGATGCAGAGTACATTCTTGGGGTAATTTGTGTCATAGTGCTATGTGCAAGTTTATTAGAGTACAGAGTACTTTCCTCTTGTCTACTTCACCTTCAGTTGGGAATTCTTAGGTAACCTAGAGACTTATGAACCCAGAGAGTGGTGAACAATGTGTTTTATTTACATGAGGATTGAGAAAGCAATATCCATAGCATGATAAGAGCGAGAAAGTTAAAGTTTTTCCAATTGAATAAGTCCTTTATTTAATATCAGTTGCATTGCTTTCTAGTCTGAAGAAGCATCTATCTGTGAATAACACATTTCTGTCTGTTTTATAATTGATTTCTTTTTGTGTGAGTGATGACCATTTGTTGAACTGAGATGTTTGCCAATGATGCATAGATGGCCGAAATACTCTGCCAGTGCCAGTAAATACCATTCTCGATACACAGGTATTGGCAAGAAGTCATGTTATCTTTGCTTGGCTAGTTGTTCCAAAGGAATAACAAACAGCAGTGTGCTAACACGCCCACAACTTGTTACAGTATGCATTTGAATTTAGGTCATTGTTGGTATGTCACACTAGTGCTGGCCCTCCTCTGCTTTAATGCATTCTGATGCACAAAATGTAGTTGCAGATGGCTCACTAAACTGCTTCTAAGAAAATGTCCAGGAAGGAGGAAACTTTTCCGTCAAGACAGAAAGCCAGAACCACCTGTGGAGTGTGATAACACCTTCACTTATTACTAACATGGAGCGCCTGTAGTGTTGTGTTTCAACTTCAGCTACATTCCTCAACACACCACTACATCCACGCAAAAACACAAGAGAAAGCAACACCAGAGCAGAAACATTTTACTACTTTCTTTCTGTTTCTCTCACTTTGGTGTGAAGGCGCAGCTTTTGCTTGCAGACACAGTCAAACACTCTGCCCACACAAATCCACATTACTTGATAGTAGTATAAACACTAATAGTAGATTGATGTGTGTTTTTGTAGGAATTATTTGATTTGACTGACTGATCAGTTACAGTAGATTAAACAGTTCCTACATCACAAAGTAAAATTATGAAATTGCATGTTTTGTATAACCAACACTTAAAAGCTCAAAGATGCTCAGTTTAATCATGGATAAATCGAAAAATCCTCTAAACACCTACGGCGTATGTTTCTTCCATGTGTCATAGCAATACATTGTGTGCTGTCACCAGACCTGATTTTGCTTTTTGATATCGGTTGTAACTTTCTTCTGTGGAAGCAAGACAGTTTGTGCCAGTCAGCTTTTGCTGCTCCTGCACTCCTGCTAAAATACACACACACACAAACACACTCTGGGGTCCTACTGTAGGTCAGGCAGTGGGAGTACGTTGTTAAGCCATTCCTCTGGCTGGGGGAGTGAGGCCTCTGTGAGAGAGTCTTGGCGTGTGCCGTGCCTCTCTGAGCCGTCACAAAAACATCCGGGGTATTTGCCTCCCTTTTGACAATGGTCTTCATTCAGCAGGTGGGATGAAATCATACCGTATGACCCCATAATGTCATTTGGATTAGTGGGCTATTTTTGCTGGTCTTGTCTTGGACACTGACACATTTAGAATGACAGAGTAACTCATGTATGATGCTGCCACTTAAGTGGCAATAAAAAGTAAACAATGAGTCATTTTTATTGGATGAAAATGGTCACAGTAATCAGACATATTAGTCAGTATTTCTAGCTGTGAATAAGCTGTGATTTAAGACTGACAGTAACACCAAACAAACATTAACAGAAAGAAAGTTAAAAAGTGAAGAATACATTTTTCAGTATGTATTGCTAGTGATGAGTTAAGCTATTGTTTGTTACTAAAAGAACAATTGTTTTGTTGCACGGTTGTCTCCTAATGACATAAATAGTTTAGTGCCTTTGAGTGTTACTTTTCTTCTTTTTATTTGGCCAGGTCCATTTATCTCAACATTCAAAGACAAAGGTTGTGACACATGATATTATTGCCTAAAATATATGAATTTTCTGAATGTTTATGTTGTTTAGGCTTTGCTTAATTCAAAGGAAGAGCTTTTTAGTTTTAGTTATTTTGCTCTACTTTGTCTAATGACTTCATGATGTCACATTCACATGTGTATATCTGCTTTTATCTCAAATTGGATTACTTGTTTTTTTTTTTCTTTTTTTGCACAGATAGCTCAAGGAGTTTTCAATGTGTGGACAAAACAGCTGTCAAAAGTACGTCTAAAAATGATTTACAATAGAATATGTCTATTTTATTATAAGTAATAGATGAACAAGAACAATAGTGAATAGGACATACTTTGTAACCCTTTTCAGACATGAGGTACGTAACATTACTGGCTTCATCAATCCTCTAAAGTGACTTCATTCTGTCATTCACTCATTAGTCACTTTTCCATTAATGGTTGTTATGGCTTCATTCAGATATACCCTCCACAGTGCCAACAGTGCTATGGTACGGACACAAGATTTGTCTTTCACATAATAATGGACAATACACCACTGATGTATAATGCACAAGCAAACGACTAAATATGAACTTGTAGCAAATTACTCACAGCTTAGTTTATTTATGATTTCCTAAAGATGGAAATTTCTATGTGTGTGACAATAATCTAACTGCTACTTTATGAACAGTAAAAGAACAGTGTGACATCATGTTAGATTCTGATCAATTTTCTCTGCCTGTCGGGGATAATTTATGATTATAGCTAATTGGTGAAGTTAGTGTTCTGTGTATAAATGCACACAATTCTCTTGCTTTGGAGACACTCATATCGATCTTGCTGCTGTATTTAATATACTTACAGCAAAGATTCCTCACATCAGCTGGAAATAACAAACCAGACTGCAGTTCTTGACAGGTTACCTGTCTAATGTGAAGAAAAGTACAGTGACTTGCTGATTGGATCCTGACTTGGACTGATCCTGTCCCCATGTCGAGCATGATTATATTCACAAGTAGTTAATGAAGTTAGTGTTTTTCCATGTGCGCAAATGTGCGGGTAATGGAAACACTCACAGGTATGACTGTCTGTGATGTTTTGAGATGAATTTTGCTGTTGAAATGTAGTAAAAGCCTTCCTTTAATCACTTAACGTAACTCAAAGAACTGTTGCTTGTGTGTGCCTCTCCATCAGTGTGGCTGGGTGCAGTTCAGAATTTTGCTTTGTTGAGAGCGATACAGAAAGGTTACTAAGTCTGACCTAGAAAGATTTCCATTGCGACTTTGCTGAAGAAATGAGGCTGCACATTCAGACAGGAAGGACACTTCAGTTGCCGTCAGATTCACGTCAAGGACTGCATGTCTGAAAGGGGGTTATGAGTGAATTGACTGTAGTATGCTTAAACATGACTAAACAATGCTTTCATTTGTAAATTAATATTTGATTTTTAAAGTTTGCCAAAAAATCTATGATGATGCACTTTAAAAGAATTTCTGTTGCATTTTCATTAAATTGCCCTTTCACATGTGGACCAACACAATCTCCTGTAATGAATTCACATCTTTCTGAGTAGTGCTGCCAGTGTGCACTGTGTTTTCTAAATGACCACGGCTAAGCTGAGTTACAGACAAGGCTATGCTTCACTCTGTCTCTGCCTACAGTGTTATTGTTGTGTGATTAGCAGCATGTGTTATGTGTCTTTCGCTTGAAAAGACTAACAGCCTCGCAGCAACAGGCCTCTCTGTGGTTGAAGGAAGCTGCAGGAACAAAGTAGTGAGGGAGGTGGGGAGGAAGTTAGCAATGCACGTCAGCTCTTCTGTTATTCTTTTCATATTTGGAAAGGCCTGTCACCAGAGTTTTCTACATTGTAGATTAATACTGAAGATTAATACTTTTTTGTTTACAACATAATTCCATATGGGTTGTTTTATAGTTTTGATGTCTTCAGTATTAATCTACAGTATATACAATAATTAAATAAAAACCATTGAATGAGATAGTGTGTCTAAACTTGTCAAAAGTTGGGACACACCTTCTCACTTAATGGTTTTTCTTTATTTTCATGACTATTTACATTGTAGATTCTCACTAAAGGCATCAAAACTATGAATTAACACATTTGGAATTATGTAGTAGACAAAAAAGGGTGAAATAAGTCAAACGTGTTTTATATTTTAGAATTTTCAAACTAGCCACCCTTAGGTTTGATTACTGCTTTGCACACTCTTGGCATATTCTTCATGAATTTCAAGAGGTAGTCACCTAAAATGGTTTTCACTTCACAGGTGTGCCTTGTCAAGGTTTATTTGTGGAATTTCTTGTCTTCTTACTGGGGTTGTGACCATCAGTTGTGTTGTGCAGAAGTCAGGTTGGTACAGAGTTGACAGGCCTATTTGACAACTATTAGAATCCATATTATGGCAAGAACCAATCAGCTAAGTAAAGAGAAACAACAGTCTGTCATTACTTTAAGACCTAAAGGTCAGTCAGTCCAGAGAATTGCAAAAACTTTGAATGTATCCCCAAATGCAGTCGCAAAAACCATCAAGCGCTAAGACCAAACTGGCACACATGAGGACTACCCCAGGAAAGGAAGACCAAGAGTCTCCTCTGCTGCTGAGGATAAGTTCATCCCAGTCACCAGCCTCAGAAATCACAAGTTAACAGCACCTCAGATTAGAGCCCAGATAAATGCCACATAGAGTTCTAGTAGCAGACACATCTCTACATCAGCTGTTAGGAGGAGACTGCGTAAATCAGGCCTTTATGTTCAAATAGCTGCTAAGGAACTACTACTATGGAAAAGCAACAGGCAGAAGACATTTGTTTGGGCCAAGAAACACAAGGAATGAACATTAGACCAGTGGAAATCTGTGCTTTGGTCTGATGAGTCCAAACTGGAGATCTTTGAGAACCTGCTGTTGTCTTTGTGCGACGCAGAAAAGGTGAACGGATGTTCTCTACATGCATGGTTCCCACCATGAAGCATGGAGGAGGAGGTGTTAAGGGAGGGCTTTGATGGTGACACTGTTGGGGATTCATTCAAAATTGAAGGTACACTGAACCAGCATGGTTACCACAGCATCCTGCAGCGACATGCCATCCCGTCCAGTTTGCGTTTAGTTGGACCGTTATTTATTTTTCAACAGGACAATGATCCCAAACACACCTCCAGGCTGTGTAAGGGCTATTAGACCAAGAAGGAGAGTGATGGAGTGCTGTCAGAAGACCTGGCCTCCACCGTCACCTGACCTAAACCCAGTCAAGGTGGTTTGGGATGAGATGGACCACAGAGTGAAGGCAAAAGGGCCAACAAGTGCTCAGTATCTCTGGGAACTCCTTCAACACTGCCTCATGAAGCCCATGGAGAGAATGCCAAGAGTGTGTAAAGCAGTAATGAAAGCAAAGGATGGTTATTTTGAAGAATCTAAAATATAAAACATGTTTTGACTTATTTCACCCTTTTTTCTTTCCTACATAATTCCATGTGTTCATTTATAGTTTTGCTGCCTTCAGTGAGAATCTAAAATGTAAATAGTCATGAAAATAAATTGGACACACATTCTGCAGTCTTTCTTTTTGGTAGTGTGTGTGTGTGTGTGTGTGTGCGTGCGTGCGTGCGTGTATATATATATATATATATATATATATATATATATATATATATATATATATATATATATATATATATATATATATATATATATATATATATATATAGTTTGATTGAAGGTCTAGCTAACCAGACCTTCGATCACTGATACACACAGACACACAGTGAAGCAGGTTTGACTCAGTGTCTCACATATGACAGTTTAACCTGGAAGATGGTTAATTTTGTTCTCAGAGCTCCCACCTGTTTTTATCTGGAGGCATCATCTGCACACGACATGCTTGGTTGACTGAAACCCACAGGGGACCTCCTTCGGTGGCAGTAAGCTTGCGTGAAATAGACCCTTCACATTCACATCTACAACTTCACACCTGTAGGTTCCGCCAGGTCAGACTGGGGTGTAGGATTACACCTTCTCTCATAACAGGACCTTCAGTCACAGTGTTTACAAGAATTGTGGCCTAACAACAATCAAGTGGTCAAAGAATTTAATCCATGTAAAGAATGTGAGGCTGTATGAGTTTTAACTAAGCAGGTGACCCCTATCCATGTGCTACTTTTGCGCCAAAATGATCTTCATCCACTTCAAGGGCCCATAAGCACATACTGTTGATCAGTGTGTCTTATATGTTATCCCCCTGCATTATACTCTAAATGATAATAGTTAGAATGAGATTCTTGAACCATAATATTTGAGTTAAATTTCCCAAAATGGTAAATACTGAAGTGTTGACATGGCAGTATTGTAACATATGGTTTTAGAGAGACTGTAGAAATCAACAGCATGACTTGAGTGGACAACCTGTAAAAAAGTACAGGAAAAAACAATCATGTAGCATGGCATCAAACCACATAGTAATATTTCTCTTGCTGTTTACCCAAGCACACCAAGAGAGATTTAAATTCCCCTTGATGGCAGTATTACAAGCATTTCATAGTTATAGTACAAGTGTCGTAATTGCTCAGTGCTTCAGGGCCAGTATTTAAATGAGGCATGCAGTAAAAATGTCAGGACACTTTCATTATTTGAGTGTATTCTGTTGCAATAGACAGTTTAGTTAATGGTTTTAATCGGCATGAAAAAGGAGTCTTCAACACAGAGCTGAGCTGCTGTCCCCCTCCCATCCCCCCAAACTCCTGCATACTCTACATTCCTTTTGAACAAATGTTCACTTGTAGCTATAGTCCCTTCAACAGACTAATGGTAGGTGTGAGGCACATTGACTATGAAGGCTCCTAAAATAAAATCACATTACTTTGTTGTTTTATTAGCATGTTTCAAAAGGCAATGTAGTCAAGCTTGGTTCTATTTTTTTTTCTTCTACTTTTAAGGAATCTAAAAAAAAACGACTTCACTGGAACAATACAGTGCTTAAAACAGAGTATAAGAGTATATGCATGGCTACACTAGACAAAGCTGTTACTTGAATTCAGTTAAATTTAATCTGTAGCCACAAGCTTATATGCTAGGCAATAAGTCTTATTACCAGTGGTCATTTTCGTTTCCCATTTGTTTTTGTGGCGATGAAGAAACAAATCAACTGTGAATTTCTTCCTAATTTATATATATTTTTTCACAATTTTCCAAGTAACTCAGAGGTTTTTCCTTCATCGGGCTAAAACATTTTAGGAATGTGTGTTAAGAAATAGTGTTCAAGCCAACAGGGCTGAACAGGATGAGGTTTTAACTTTAAATGATTCTTGTTACAGCAACGGATAGCTATCAGGATGCCATCTGAAATTCTTTTTCCTTCAAGATGTCTCTTCCTCAAGAGAACTTGGTTTATGTATTTCATTCTCATAGCCTCAGGCAGGACACATACAAGTCCACTTTCGGTTAGGACAAACATCTTGCAGCGTAGTTGCAGATCATAAGGTTAAAAGCTTATTTACTCAATGTACACTGTACAGCTTGTTTGGCCACAGATAAACTGTGGAGCTACCCTACCGAGATTTTTTCTTCAGACAGTTTAGTGCTATGTAAAAGAAAGCATTTAATGCTCTTAAATGAGAAAGAACGCGTTTAGCTGACTCACAAGGCCTTCTTGTTCCAGTGTGAAAACTTTTTTTTGTGTGTGTGTGTGTGTGTGTCATCATGACACTTTGATAAGATCTGGCTGTAGTCCAGTTAAACTGCATTGTTCTGCATTGTACCAGTCTGTAAGTGTGTTGTCAGAAAGACAAGATTTTGTCAAAGTGTTCAGAAAGCATAGAAATCTACCTTAATGCTGATTTTTACAGTTGTTTACTCATAAACTTGTTTTTCTTTCTGTTCAACAATGTTTGTACAGCAGTTACATGACAGTTGGTAAGTTTCTGTGCAGTCAATTGAAAAAGATCCTTGTCCTTTAGTAGGCTTGTCAGAGTAAGTGTCGACATTTATGTTCCCACTATAACTGTGGAATTATGTCAGTTTTGAACATTTTAAGTTTCATACCCAGTTATTTGTCATAAAAGCACTACCACTGTGAAGTATTTCTAGCATTAGCTTCCACAAATATATCTCAAACAAATGCCTCTGTGCCAACTGAAGGGCACTTGCAGGTGGTGCCTCCACTTGAGAGAAAAGCTGAAATCTAGCACATATTTGTTTAATGGTTTGCTGCTCTTAGGAGAAAGAAAGGGGAGATTTGTTGGGCAGTAACTTTCCCTTGTGATGCTGAAGGATTTTTTTGTGCCAGTTTGTGGTCGGGATGTGTTTCCTGGGGTGGGATTTATGGTTATAGGCTCTGGATGTTTGTGTAGGACATTGGTCATGGCAAGGGGTGGATTGGAGCCCCTGCTAGCAGCAGACGTTACTGCTGGTGATTAGGCAGCCTGCTGAAATTTACAGCAGTGAGGCAGACTTGTAGTGGTGTAGGGATCAAGGCATCTAGTGCTGTTGAGGAAGACTCTTGTTGTTGTGGATTTTTTTGTAGAGAAGTAAAAACAACTGATGTTTTGTTTGTGTGGCTTTGAATTAAAAGACACAAGAAAAACACAATCGTCTATATCTCTACAATTTCATAGCCATTCATTCAGGTAGGTCAAGGTTCCTTTGCAAATTCTTGTACGAGGATCTTCTGCAGGTCAAGTCACATTGCAGATATGCATGTTTGGGTGCAATACCAGCTGTTCTTTGATTTGAGAGAATTACAACCAGGGCTTATCAATCATCCATCCATCCATTATCTATACACTGCTTAATCCTCACTAGGGTCGCGGGGGGGGGGGGGGGGGGGGGGGGGGGGGGGGGGGGGGGGGGCTGGAGCCTATCCCAGCTGACTCAGGGGTAGGGGACAACCTAGACAGGTCACCAGTCTGTCGCAGGGCCACATACAAAGACAAACAATCACACTCACATTCACACCTACGGGCAATTTAGAATAATCAATTAACCTCAGCATATTTTTGGACTGTGGGAGGAAGCCGGAATACCCGGAGAAAACCCACGCATGCACAGGGAGAACATGCAAACTCCATGCAGAAAGATCCCGGGAAAGCCGGGATGCGAACCAGGGATCTTCTCGCTGCAAGGCGAAAGTGCTAACCACTACACCACTGTGCAGCACTTATCAATCAGTCAATTTCAAATAGAGATAATAATTTTAAACAATGCCATTAGCAAATCGGAAATGTTATGCTGCACATCTAACCAAGGTTTGAAACTGTTGTGTCAATGGTTTTGCAAATTCACACTTTTGAGCTTCGCTTTCCAATTATATTACAAATCAAATTTCAATATCTATAAGAAAAATGTCAAATAGATGTTTTCTCCAAATTGTTGAACCTTGATGACAACATTGTTTTGGAGCTGAACTAAATAGATAACTAATCAAACTGAGCGTTTTTTTTCAAGCAAGAACGTAGGATTTTGCTTGGTTCCAGCATTTCAAATCAGGCAAAGCAAGCACATTGTAAAAAAACAAAAAAAAAAATGCCTTGACAAATTGGATAATAGTGAAAACTGAAATACTAATCATAATGAAAGTTATTAGAAACTGATGCCCTAGCTGCTGTTATCCAATTGTGTGGAAGATTTCTATTGTTGCTAACACCTGATATACTCCTGTATGTTTATTCAAGCCCACACCTCACAGAGTATAGTTCACTAAAGCCCCTTTCAGACATGCACTCCAATCCGTTCGTCTCACGGCAGTTTAACATGTCTGAATGTAAACCTCGGTCACGTTCCCGTAAAAATTACATCGCAAAAGTATCACTTTCACATGGCACAAATGTGAACTGAACCGTCACTTTAATGGACAGGCACACGCAAGCAACGGCACATTGAGTTGTGTGAAGTGATTTAGGAAAGATTTTTTCCACAATTCAACATCGATATTCATCTGAAAACATCATACAGTGGGGATCGAAAGTTTGGGCACCCCAGGTAAAAATTTGTATTAATGTGCATAAAGAAGCCAAGGAAAGATGGAAAAATCTCCAAAAGGCATCAAATTACAGATAAGACATTCTTATAATATGTCAAAAAAAAGTTAGACTTTATTTCCATCATTTACACTTTCAAAATAACAGAAAACACAATAATGGCGTCTGCAAAAGTTTGGGCACCCTGCAGAGTTAATACCTTGTACTGCCCCCTTTGGCAAGTATCACAGCTTGTAAACACTTTTTGTAGCCAGTTAAAAGTCTTTCAATTCTTGTTTGAGGTATCTTCGCCCATTCTTCCTTACAAAAGTCTTGTAGTTCTTTGAGATTTCTGGGCTGTCTGTCACGCACTGCTCTTTTAAGGTCTATCCATAGATTTTCAATGATGTTGAGGTCAGGAGATTGTGAAGGCCATGGCAAAACCTTCAGTTCACGCCTCTTGATGTAATCCACTGTGGATTTTGAGGTGTGTTTAGGATCATTATCCATTTGTAGAAGCCATCCTGTCTTTAACTTCAGCTTTTTCACAGATGGCATCAAGTTAATGTCCAAAATTTGCTAAAATTTTATTGAATCCATTTTTCCTTCTACTCGTGAAATATTCCCTGTGCCACTGGCTGCAATACAACCCCAAAGCATGATTGATCCACCCCCATGCTTAACAGTTGGACAGAGGTTCTATTCATTAAATTCTGTGCCCTTTCTTTTCAAATGTACCTTTACTCATTCTGGCCAAAAAGTTCTATTTTAACCTCATCGGTCCACAGAACTTGTTTCCAAAATGCATCAGGCTTGTCTATATGTTCATTTGCAAACTTCAAACGCTGATTTTTGTGGTGAGAATGTAGAAGAGGTTTTCTTCTGATGACTCTTCCATGAAGACCATATTTGTACAAGTATCTCTTTATAGTGGAATAGAGTACCACAACTCCAGTGTCTGCCAGATCTTTCTGGAGGGATTGTGCAGTCAAACGTGGGTTTTGACTTGCTTTTCTCACAATCCTGCGAGCTGTTCTGTCTGATATTTTTCTTGGTCTTCCAGATCTTGCTTTAACTTCCACTGTTCCTGATGACTGCCATTTCTTAATTACATTCCGAACAGAGGATATTGGCATCTGAAAACGCTTTGCTATCTTCTTATAGCCTTCTCCTGCTTTGTGAGTGTCAACTATTTTCAGTTTCAGTGTTCTAGACAACTGCTTAGAAGAACCCATGGTGCTGATTGTTGGGGTAAGGTGGGCATTTAAAACCTTTGAGATTGACATCACCTGGTCTTTCCAGATGATGATTGTGAACAATCCATGACTCTGTCAGGTCTCAGCTTTCCAAAGGGGGCGGTGCATGCTATGAACTCTGCAGGGTGCCCAAACTTTTGCAGACGCCGTTATTGTGTTTTCTGTTATTTTGAAAGTGTAAATGATGGAAATAAAATCTAACTTTTTTTGACATATTATAAGAATGTCTTATCTGTAATTTGATGCCTTTTGGAGATTTTTCCATCTTTCCTTTGCTTCTTTATACACATTAATACAAATTTTTACCTGGGGTGCCCAAACTTTCGATCCCCACTGTAGAGGAGCTTATTACATGGTTTGTGTACCAAAATCCCAACACACTTTATTTCACGCACTTTGCTCTACGATTTCAAATCTATTAGGCAACAATATGAAATGTCTAAAATATTAAAACCTTACTGCGATGAAAACAGACATGTATAGCTTGAGGATTAATGATACTCACCAAGAATGAATGTCATCGGAGTGTTTTTTCTCACAAGATGTTAAGAAGAACTAAAATTTGCTTTTTGCAACTGTTTGGAACAATTGACTCAAAACTATTTTTATTCCTGCAGCGTCAAACATCAGCAGGAACTATATGTGAGTCTCCAAAGAGACAGAGAGTTGCGCACATTTGCTCATGAAACCACAGCGCTGGTAACTTAATTAAGTTCTTATAATTATAAATTATCCCGGGCTATACAGTGGCTCGGTGGTTAGCACTGTCGCCTCACAACTAGAAGGTCACCGCCTTCCCCGGATCTTTCTGCATGGAGTTTGCTTGTTTTCCCTGTGCATGCATGGGTTTTCTCCAGGTTCTCCAACTTCCTCCCACAGTCCAAAAACATGCTGAGGTTAATTGCTAACTCTGAATTGTCCGAAGGTATGAATGTGAGTGTGCTTGGTTGTCTCTATATGTAACCCTGAGATAGACTGGTATATAGATATTGGATGGATGGATAAATTATCCCCAGGAGAGCATGGAGAGTAGGTCAGTCTGGACCAGGATCCGACAGCAGGTCACACTGTATCGGTTTACATGTCTTCACATCAGACAGATGAGATGTCACACAGAACGCCAGTTTGATTTCCTGCTCTTCATCACTATTTCTTCGTAGTTTATTACAAACCTGCAGCATCAGAGTGTCTCTACAGAGGGAGCAGCGTTTATTTAGAGCAACAGTAGTAATGTCATTAATTAGGTACTAATTAAATTCATCCCCTCATGGGCCAATCAGCTTAAAATAGCCAGCCACACTGTGAATGTTTCTTCACCTCAGCCAGGTGAGCTGTCACACAGAGTTATAGTTTATAAGCTGCAGTTTAATATGTTGTCACATTGCTACCATCTTTAAGTTGAATCCTGAACCTTCAGTTTCACTGTTTGAGAAATCAGAGATAAACTGGACTGTCAGTTGTTTGGACACTTTGATCAGCTGCTATTAGTTTAGAGTGAGTGTTATTGCATTATGATGTACTGTGCATCACTTGGTGTATTTCCTAGTCTCACCTGACTGACACATGTGGTGTATGTACCATAGCACCCCTGGGCATTATGGTGGGTATACCTGAATGGAGCCATGAGGAACATTCTAAGACAAGTGACCTATGTCTGAATGACTACAGTGACGTTCCTTAAACAGAGTAATGAAGCCAGCAATGTCTGAAAGGGGCTTAATAGTCCTAGAGCAGGTAGCTGGTTATGAATTGCCTGCTGTTTACTCTCTGTGTGATGTCTGGGGCTCACTCCGTCTCCAAACAAGGCATGGGAAAGACAGAGAGGCACCCAGCAATGTTGCGTTTGTTTAGACAGAGGGGGAAATTAGTGTTTGGAGATGGAATCCTGACCAAACAATTCCACCTGTTGTAGATCAGGTTGCAGGGAGTTCAGCAATGCAAGCAGAGTCTGTTATAGTGAGTACAGTGATGTTTTCTGGACTTATGGTTTGTGAAAGGAGAGATTTGTGGATAATACTAATTAAGCTCAATTTGGGAGGAACAGAAAGTGGCTGTTCCCATTTTGAGTAGTTCATTTGGTGTGTTGACTGCGTCACCACAGGAAATACTGTGTCACAAATCTGGAATGTGGTAGATGGATACACAGCTGACTGAAAAACTGAGAATCATCTGCTGCTATCGTTGTAAATGTGTCACCCTCCATTCTTCTGTTAAGGAGGAGGAGGAGGAATGCTCAAGGAGAAATGTGGCCTCTTTGGTCTTTCAGTAAAACCCTGCAGCTATTTCTCAAACAGCACTGTGTCACCAGAGCTTCCAAGGCTTGTTTCATGTTGAGCAGATCACGTGTCCAGACGGGCTAGTTGGTGATTGCCTGTTGTTATCAGTGGAGGGAGCAGAGGCTGTAACCTCTGTTAGGCCACCTGAAGATATGGATTAGATTGGTCTTTCTCTGCACCAGACACAATGGGTTTGAAAATAGGCAAATCTGGAGACCTGACTTTTAAATTCAAAGTTAAATTGAATAAAAAGTATTCAGTAAATTTAGAGCTGAATCATTTACTGTAATTTTACATTAAATATCACAACCATTTCAGGCATGGGATGGATTTGCTACAACATCCCAGCTTAAACCGTGATGCGATGTGAGCAGTTCATTGACTATTATGTCAAAATAAATTCTGCAACTGTTTTGTTAATTCATTTTCTGTTTAAACTATATTTCGTGTGAAAGTATTATATATTTGATGGTTTAGTGTTCTAAATATCTACAAACATTTGTTGTTGTTTTTTTGTTCCTCTTCCTTGTTTTGGTTTAGGAGAAAAATACATGCTGTTGTGATTTGTAGAATGCTTTTTCATAGTGAATTTATTTTCTTAAAAGGAGTGAGGTCTTTTATGTTGTAGAATGTAAATGAAATAGACCGAGCGTGAAGCGTTGCTGGGACACTATCCCATCTCACCACTGTAAAGAAAGACACAGCAGATCTGAGCGGCACTGGCGTTGGCAG
Source organism: Amphiprion ocellaris (assembly GCF_022539595.1). Classification (NCBI taxonomy): domain Eukaryota; kingdom Metazoa; phylum Chordata; class Actinopteri; family Pomacentridae; genus Amphiprion; species Amphiprion ocellaris. The sequence goes on from NC_072775.1 coordinate 24,672,406, forward strand.
GGGTCTTCCTTTAAACAATATGGTCCTGCTCTCTGCCTTAGCACTGTTATCTCCACCAAAACAATGGAATGGCCTCCACAATCACCAGCAAATTTCCAGTGCCCTTTTTGTCACTGTTGTGACAAAACCATTCACCACTGATTTTTGCCTTTAAAAATTTAAAGTTGCATATTTTTTAATCTGGGTTTACAAAGTGAAGAATTAAAGGTGATCTAAATTGTCTTCACAGACTATGCTGGCATACAAATGGGAATTGTAAGCACATGTACACACTTGACTTAAAAGGCTTGAATGTTTAATTATATTTTTAAATGTGTAATAAATACATTTCAGTTTGCTAGTGTATGTTTTTATTCCCTAAACCCAGTCTAAGATGGTGACTATTCATTATCTACAGATTTTTTGCCTGGATCTATTTACATTTTCTTGTATAGTATTTTCGTGCTCTTGGAAATTTGGAGGAAATTATTGCTTAAATAGATGCATGAAGCTCTGCTCTCAGTAGTGTGAATATGGTGTTTGTTTAGTCAAGGTTGCCATCGTTATGTTTGTCATTAATTGAAATTGGTGGCTGCTATTTATTGGTTTGTGCCACTCAGAGTGATTTAACTCTGCACAGTGCTGCATTTGTGAGAGCAGGTAGTGGGTATCAAACAACACAGGAAAAAGGCTTAATCTCTTGTCCAGCAGATTGGCTGAGGACATTCATCTTTGTTGCCACAACATCACAGCTTATTGGTATTTCCTCACATTTTGTGCCTCTCTTGCTGCTCTGAAGAATACGTTAGTCTAATTAAATTCTTTTCAGAGGGAAAGGAAATATGTAATCCGAACCTACATTTCTGCTGTGATTCTGTAGCAGTTAGTTCAGTAATGCTGCACATGTGTAATTCCCAGGTGTGCACCTCATTAGGACTGACTCCTATAACCAGCCCACACACGTCTTTGATAGAAAAAAACTTTAAAAGTCAGTAAGCTATCCATAAACACCCTGATGGCCACAAGAAGGATAAAAGGACTGGGTGGGTGGTAACGGAAGGCTTATTATCAGTGATGGTAGGGAGGAGGACTTTAAAACATGTGTTGCAGGGTCCTCGACCTCTCACCTTTGGGCAAGAGAGCAGGTGAGCCCCCTGCTGCAGAGGACACTTTTTCTTTAAACTTGGAGTGGAAGCAGGGAACAGGGACTGTTCAGTGTCTGACAAGGAAAATGAAAGATGCAGTTAAGCAAATTATTTTGGTAGATTATTTAAGAAACACCTCTCTTTGTCTTATTACTAATGTTATCTTGCAATTCTTCTCTTAATGAATTTGGATGAAATTTTCAAGGAAGGTCAGAAATGACACAAGGACCAAGTGAGTAGATTTTGGCAGTGATGTGGCTTATAGTCTGGATCCACACATTTGTTAAAGATTTCTGTATCATTGTGAGATAGCGGCACAGTGTCACTGTAACTGTGACTACAAGTGAACACTACATCAGCTGCCTGCTGACGATCACGATTGCAATCCTACTACAAATTGACCGCTGCGGACCACAATTTTTTAAAGATTTCATCCGTGGGAAATCATACAATGACTGGGCAGCCTTGGCGGAGTACTGCCCTCTCTGAATGCATTTCTTGTTTCTCCTGTCATTTGTGAAATAGTGTCACAGATGGCCAGGACTTATACCTGAATCCCAGGTAACATTTCTTCTACAGCATTTAACACCAGTCTGTTGATTTAGTATTTGTATGTGCATGAATAAGACAGGAGTGGAAAGAGTAACATACACTCACACACCCAGGCTCTCATTTTCATTCCCTCTGTAATTCCTTTTAACGTTCCAATAAATTCAGTCTCTCGTCTCACCCTGCTGCTTGGTGGGGTCGCCTTGATGAAGAACAGATGACTTTTCTGTTTCCAGCCAGTGCCCCTGCTTCTTCCAAAACAGTGAGTTAGACATGAACTCACCTATTGTCTGGTGCCAACCTGTGGAGCCTCCACTGATTAGCCTGGATCAGGATAGGATACAGACTGTTCTTCTCCTATTGATGCTTTGACATTTGCAGACGTTCATCGTGTCACATGTTTTATTGTTTTTTTATGCTGACTTTTATTTTGCTCAAACAGCCCAATTATCTCTAAAACACAGTCCAACACTGCTTTGAAAAGTTCTGTAGGAATGATGAAAAAACAAGAAATAATAAAACATAGAGACCGGGTATTGAGTTAAGAAAAAGAAGAACCTATATGACCAGCAAAACCCTTTGGTAAATGCATGAATAAAAGGGGTACTACTCTTCACTGCCTTGCCTTTTTCTGCAGGAAAGAGATCTATTTCATAGCAAAATGACTGATAGGTTTTGATATGAAAAAATAGGAACAGAGAATTGTGAATGCATTTTTTACAATCTTTTCCTCCTGTCACCTTCTGTAACCTCACTGCCATTGGAATCTTCTTGCAAGATCTTCATCAGCTGTTTGTGCTGCTCCCACTGCTTGCTGACTGTTCGAGAAAATATATAATTGTATAATTGGTACCATGTGTGTCACTTCAGTCACAGCTGAAATTTTATTACTTTTACGATGAGAGCCCTTTGACTTGTATACATTTTGCAAGTTTATGGTGCACAAACTCACTCTGCAACACTGTTGTTTTCATTCAGTCATAAAGCAGTAAAAAGTCAAAGTAATAAATATGATCTTTAAATGTCACTGCTAACTCGCAAGCTTTCTAAACCAGAACAGTTTTCTATCTTTTTGTATTGACACTGTCTTACTTGTGACAACAAAAAAAAAGCACATAATAATATCTGTATTTATCCTTTTTGACCTGTATTTGAATGTCATCACCATGACTGAAAGTTTAAGCTATTTACGATACACACCTCTTCCATTGTACATGGTGTTATTCTCTGCCTGGAAGAAGCAGGTTGCATCACAGTGGTTTCATGCAACTGAATTTGTCACTGTCTCTCAACCACAACTGTCTCTTCCTTCCACTTTTCATAGTGGAAGCACAGCTATGGACACAAACAAAACATAACACAGCAGGTGCTTTTTTATTTGCCTGAGGGAAATTGCATAAATTGTCATTTCGAAACTATGACGCTTTGCTGTCGTCTTTTGCCCAAAATATTTGTAAAGTAATATGTGTGACAATGACAAAAGAAGTGCCAAAAATATTTGACACTGGCTAGCTTTTGACTCAATATGCAAAGTGCAAAGGTGATTTTACAGATCAAAATGAGCGATTGCATACTTGGACTGCTTCATTCTTGTTAAAGTCTTGATACTTACATGACTTCATCTGGCCGACCCACTTTCGACTTCTTTTTTTTTTTTTTTTCCCAGAAAACCTGGAGAGTCTTCAGGAGGTGGTGCAGGAACGGTTGGCAGAATTACTGCGCGTCCTCAAGGCTGTCATTGGGAAACACCAGACCCTCAACTCAGTGGACATCCTAGGAGCAGCTGGCACAGTGATTGCCAAGGTCAAAGGTCAGCGATTACACACTTGCTTGCTTGGGTACACACAGACATACAGGTAAAGACACACAGGAACCCAGATAATGCTCAGATGTACTGGCATGAAATCTTACTGTTGCATCACTGAGTCAGGATAAAGCTGTATGTCAGCATTGCAAACCCATGTGGGAAATACCCTTTGAGTTGGCTTGGAGACGTGTTTTCTAAAAGGTCACAGTGCAAGAAGTTATTATTCCTCAAGCAACGGATCTATTTCCCCTGCCCCGAATGAACACTACATGGGGAAACTCACAAGTTTATCTGCTAGAAATGTGATCCACTGCAAGTGTAATTTCTTCCTTGACTTGCACACAAGAATTTATACAGTGGAGACTACATGGCTGTAATTTTCATTCCTTATTTCAGCGGCTGCAAAGGCGTCTTGGCAGACTGCTTGTTGATCAAGCACATCCGTGTGTCTTCATTCTTTTCGCTGTGCTGAGAGGTGTCTGGTTGTCTGACAGATCACCTACTCTTTCAACATCTGACCTGTGACTTACTCTCTATGAATGTTTCAGAATGCATTTCTGCAATCTTCGGCCTGCTTACTGGTGCTTTGACAATTTTTACAATGCAACAAGGAAACAGCAGATAACAAGATTTAATCAAAGGAAATATTTGCATTGTTGAGACTGAACTTCAATAGGAATCCTTTAACTTGAGTCACAGGATCAAAGAATGACACCATGACTACTGGCAACCATTCACACTAACTTACACCTAAAGTTTTCTCTCATTTCTCTATATTTATGCAGCAGTTAAACACATTTTTTCTTTGAAACCCTGTTAAAACGCACATGGCATTTTAAATATTGGAAAATCTTTGCTTAAGTTGATACTAAATAAAGTACTTTTTGATATCACAAAGTAGAACTATTAAGTGGAGCATGTAAGGGACAGTAAATACACTTTCTTAGTTAATGCAGTTGTAAAAATACAAGTTACACTTCTTCAGTCATCATTTTGAAGTGTCTGACCTCATGTGGACTCAAGGAAAGTCAGGTGTACTGATTCTAAATATCTTAAAAGAAAGGACTTGTATCAGGTTAATGTTCAGTACCCAGAGTTGGCTGTTGGAATCGGTGTCTCATACAAAAATTCAACTCCTCCAAAAATTGTGAGTATGGAGGCATTGTTACTCATCAGAAAAGAATCTAAGCAAGATGTTCATCTACTGGTATGCTGGAACTGGACAAAAGCATGCGTGCACCACCCTACCTCTGATAGAATGATGGTGATAGTGCATTTGGCAGTGTATGGTGCCATTGTTCTTATCTAGAAAGATCTGCAATTTACTACCACTAAATAATACACTTTTATACCGAGTTGATTTAGGAGTTTGCCTGTCCACAAGGGGGTGCCTTACATCAACTCACTGTCCCTAATGACAGTAGGTAACACAATACTGACACTGAGAGTGGGCCAGTGGAGGACTGAAAAGGAGAAGAATGAATCTGTGAGCCATCAGAGATGAAAACTCAAAGGCTTGGATGATAAAGGGCCTTGTGTGCCTCACTGTCTTCAGAGTGTGTCGTTCCTTTTAGAAGCTTGGTCATTACACCTGGGGCATTTGGACAGCTGCCAAAATTTATTGGAAAAAAAAACAACTCTCTGTTCCTCTCCAAACACATGGCTGTCTAACCAGTTTAAAATGTTGTCGTATCCGCTCAAGCCATTCTTCTATTATTGTTTTTCATTTTATATACACTGTGTGCAAATGACAGGAACATGTCCAGCTTCACTTAAATATACACAAGATTTCTTTCAAGACACAGACTGCTATTGTTACGTGCTTCTTCTCTGTTTATGTGTCAGAAAACATATGATGATTTCACAGGCTTTCATTTGGCTTTAAAGAGACCCTGGCAAGGTGTCTTTTCGAGTCACATTTTGAGAGAGTGAAGAAAATGTTAATTTGTCCCTCTCCTTACTGAAAACTGTAGGGCACTGCTATAAAAACTTTTACTTCCTCAACCTTTTGAAATTCTTTCCTCACTTTGAGTCCCCATTTGTCTAGAGAATATGCTTGGAGCTGACAGCGCGTCTTGTATGTGCGTGTCAGCAACATTTTTATGTTGTCCTTAAGCAACCTATTGCAACCTATTGTAAATTTGTTGTCTTTCTTTAGTTGTACTTACTGATAAAGCTGTCACATTGAAGAAGTTGCTGTTGCCATGACACAGATATGAAATTTAACAAGACAGAATGATACACACGAAAGACATTTTTCATGGGCTAATTGTCTTAGTTATGGCTCAACAGTGAGAAAACAATGAGCCCTGTACTTGAATGATGCAGTTTCCATATTTCAGTCACGACAAAGGGGGCCGAGCTCTGGAATCATTGTTATGAGACCCACAGGATGTCCTGAGGAAGAAATCGGCACAGAGTTGTATGCTAGCATTCAGGGCCAGAGAGGTGCACGGCAGGGAAGCTTGCACTGGGCCTCCTCTCTTTTGGTGTCCTCAAGAGTCTCCCCTGAAAAATGGGATTGCCGCCCCAGCCTAGGATGCCATGACCTTTGTATACTTCTTCATAGGCTTGGAAGAATTTACCCATCGACCACTGACACGGATCAAATTTACTCTGATGAAGAGAAGATGGAAACACAAAAAATAGACACCAGTCTGGAAACTAAAACTGTTTAGAGGTCTTTACTCCACACTCTCCAATTTGCGGAAATTTTCTGGTCCCAGTTACTAGACAATGCCAAGAGGCAGAGAGAAAAGGTAAGTGTTGTCATGGTTATCTATAGTGTTACATGTCACAGAACTCAAGCTGTGTGAGTGTTTCCTGTTGCAGGGCAGACAGGAAGTACTCAGCTTAGTCGGATTTCACTGACTGTGGCTTTGGTTCCTCTGATTGCTTTCTGCAAATATCTTCTTGCTGAGTAAAGGGGTTTCTGTGAGGAAAAGCTCTGTTTATGTGTTCACAAAGATTTGTCAAGCTTAGATAGCCTTCTAAAATCACAGGACGTCTTGCTGTCAATAGATCCCAAAGCAAAGAATATTTTCCCTTCTTCGTACATGATCAGTATGCAAGATGTCCCAGGTGATTCTCGCACATTTGAACAAAACGGAAAATTTGGGATTGTTTCTGAATATTGCATTGAATATCCACCCTTGAAGATCTCTGAAGCTGTTTCAAGGCAATATTTTAACTCACTATGAACACATACAGACTGTACACCTTTGACAACCTCTGCTCTGATGGTTGCAGTTTTAAAGCTGTTTTCTTAGCCTTCACTTTAACACTCTTGAACCTGTGTAACTGATTAGTGGGTTGATTTTTTGTTTGTCATCGAGAATGCCAGCACTTACTTAAAACAGAATTAACCCTTGCAAAGGCAACAGCCAACTCCCCTGCAAAAGTCAACCAGTTAACTGTATTTGTCGTGGTTTATGATTGCAGAAGGAAAGCAATTCACATTGCAGTTTGTTTTAAAAAGGTTATTTAGCTGTTTGCTTCATTTATGTGTCGTCCTTTTGATGTATAGCCCATGTGTTTCTTCTGTTGGTTGTGAAGACCTTATCTTCTAACCACATGACTGAGTTTACGAAAGCTGCTGTGAAACTTCATTTTATTTTATTCTAAAGTTCTTGTCTACTTTATCATCTTAACAGGCATTAACTTCAAAGAAGTGAACCCAGAAAGCAGAAACGCTATATTTGGCGAGATACACACATCCATTGACACTTTGGCATTTACATTCGGCAATGTGTGAGTGAAATGCTTGTTTTTTCCTTTTCAACACCACTAGACTTCTATGACTTTACTGTGTAACAACCAAAAAAGTTAAGCTAATTTTAGACAGCAGACTATAGCTTGTTACTCTTGTTTAACCTATCATTATCTTGTGTTCTCCTATATCTACATAGGATAGTAGGTTTGCTTTTTGGTTTTGAATCCACCCTTGTTTGACCATATCAAGCTGTACTTATATAATATATACCCCTCAGAGTCTCTGACTTCCTTATGGGAGATGTGGACAGCAGCTCAGAGTTGGGGATCACCCACACCAGGAGAAGCAGGGTGAGATGCCATTTTTCTTTTCCCAGCTTTTAGGCCAGATATTTTTTTTGTCAAGGCTTTATTTAGGAACATGACAGCTTACAAAAGGGTGCACTTACAGCAGCAATTTTACCACACCCCTGTTTAAAAAAAGCTTCAAAGACTGTACTTAATTGGGGTGTTGAAAGCCTAGCTGCTTCTGATGTCTGACTTTGATTGGATATTTGCTATTCCCTCCTTATAATCTGAAATGTCTTTTTCACAGTCTTTCGACAACCTCTTTGTGGATCCCGAGGAATATGTTTCAGGGAAAAATGATCTTGTGGGTAAGTGGTATTCATATCCTGTCATTTATCTCCGATGTTAATGTATGAGTAAAATAAATTCACTCTGAAATATTAATGGCTTTTTAAAAAAAATAAGTTTTTAATGGTTGCTTTGCCACCCAGGTTAAAACTAGAGTGTCAAGGTTGTGAGTTAGCTTAGTGACTTAGGCTTTGGACTCTTGAATGCCTGAGGTAGACCCGCCTTAAACCTCTACTTCCACCCCTGTTATTTCTGCTGCTTTTTTCATACTAGTTGCCTGTTTCCCCTCCCTGTCCACATATCTGACATTCCTTGCTTGGTGAAGAGTAGTTCCATCTGCCAATGGAAACACACGAGGTTTGTCTTGAATCAGATGGTGGGTGGCTAGGAGAGGTTGTACAGTAAAAAGAAAATATTGGCATTAGAAAGATACTGGGCACTTGTATATCCTCCTGCAATGAAAACTTCCCTGACCTCGTTGTTTGTTACATTCGCTTCCCACACATCTGATGGAATGATAGAGCTGAGATATATCAATCCAGCAAAGGGATCATTTGGTCATATTACCTGTTTGGTAATTGTGTCTCCTCTGCTGACCTGACAGGCCAAGAGGTGTCACTGTCACGGGAGGAAGAAGTTGACTTGACCCTGTTGAAGAATGACAGTGGGGTGGAGTCTGCTCTACTTTATGCCAAGGCCTGGTCCAAGTACATTAAAGACCTTCTGGCCTGGATGGAGAAACGGCTAGCCATGGGTGAGACATTGCCTTTAGCGACACCTCACTTGGTTGCAAACAGGGGACTACTGCATTAGGACGTTTTACCAGATAGAATGTAAGCTTGAGCCAGGGATGAACTAACATTTTGTGTCTTGACTTCTGAATCATGATGTGGATTTTGTTTGTGGATAGTTCATTTTGTCTTGGCAGTATGTTCTTGAAGAAAGTAATTTATTCCAGTCTGGGTTGAATGAGAGCTGGTTGATTTAATCTGAAGAAACACATAATTAAAATGTGGAGAATGCTTTTACCTACATACAGTGCCGTGAAAAATGTATTTGAAATCCTATCAGAAATGCTCTATTTTTTGCATATTTCTCACACTTATCAGTTCTAGATCATCAAACTAATGTCTCTATTTATTAATAGTTAACCCACAAAACACAAAATGCAGTTTTTAATTGACGATTTATTAAAGATTTATTGAAAACTTGTATCATCCCTGTGAAATAGTAATTTCCCCTAATAACTAATAACTGGTTGGGCCACCCTTGGTAGCAGCAATTGCATTTAAATGTTTTGGTCACAGCTTGTGATCAGTGTTTTACATCGCCATGGTGGAGTTTTGATCCGCTCTTCTCTGCAGAATAGTTTTAATTCGGTTGCATTAGATAGTTTACAAGCATGAACTGCCCTTTTAAGATCTTTCCACAGCATCTTAATTGGACTGAAGTATGGACTTTGACTTGGCCACACCAAAACCTAAATTTTATTCTTTTTGAGCCACTCAGACATGGACTTGATTGTGTGCTTTGGGTCATTGTCATACTGCATGAATTATTTGTACCTGACCTTTAGGAGGATTTTCTGATAGAGAGCAGAATTCATGGCTCCATCAATTATGACAAATCATTCAGTTCCTGTGGAAGTAAAACAGCCCCTAACCGTCACACTACCACCACCGTGTTTCACTGTTGGTATCAGGTTCTTCTTGTGGAATGCAGTATTAGCTTTACGCCAGCTGTAATGGACCCATGTCTTCCTAAAGTTCCACCTTTGACTCATCAGTCCACAGGATGATATCCCAAAAGTCTTGGGGCTCATCCAGATATTTCTTTGTAAATGCCAGACAAATTTTTATGTTCTTTTTGGTCAGGAGTGGTTTGCATCTTGCAACTCTACCACGGATGCCATTCTCTCCAGGTGTCTTCCTTATTTTGTACTCATGTAGACAGACATTAACTGAGGCAAGTGAAGCCTGCAAGTCTTTTAAGGTTTGTCTGGGTTCTTTTATGACCTGCAGGATGAGATTTCAACAAGCTCTTGAAGAAATGTTGGTAGGTCAGCCACTGCTGGGAAGATTCACCATTTATGGATAATGTATCTCACTGTGGTTTTCTGGAGTTTAAGAGCGATTACTTTGTAACCCGGAAATTGAAATTGAACCCAACTGCCAAATGAATTTGGTCATTTGGTAGATTGGTAGTTAAGGGGGAAGTTACTTTTCACATAGAACAAAAGGGATTGGACAGCAAATTCCTTCAAAAATTAAAATCATCATCTAAAAACTACATGTTTTCTTGGTTTGTCTTTGTCTATATTAAAATTAGTTTGATGATCTGAAACATTTACAAGTGACAAATATGCAAAAATGGAAGATGATTTCTGTATATTTTTTCACAGCACTACCTATGTTATATTATGAATATACCCAGCACACTATAAGTATGCATAAACTTAACTGATTGTATTAACAAGCACATATTGCTGTAGAGGGCTACTGAAACTCCGCAAGAATCTGTATTAATTTTGAAATTCCTTTGCTGAAACTTTTTTTTTTACTATTACTTTCATTTATAGTGACTTAATTTTGTTCAGTGTAATATATGTGTGATATAATAGTGTGTACTGTGATGAATGAGTGTTTGTTTGGGGCAAGCATTGTGCTCTTATTCAAACTCATCACTTCACACTGATTACCGACATAAATAGTTCCGTATCCTTCTGTACATTTTTTTTCCTTCTATTTCAGATATTGAGTATGCTAAAAGCTATGCCAAAATGGCAGAGTCTGCAAAGGCACTGGCCAGTCAACAGGTAACAACAAAAACTCTTTTTTTCGAGTATCTGTCATTATTATGGAAATGTTACTTTATATCCTTAGAAAAGGTCATTTTTGTTGAGAAATTAACCAAACATGAATTCCCTCATTACATTTGTTTAAGGCCTACATGCCATTCAGTGATATCTACGTTTCTACGTTCAAGAACGACATTGAATACAACCAGCAGCTTATTCAAACTGCAGTTGCTCTTCAGGCCAATAAATTCGTACAGGTAAGAGTAACAAGATGAAGTAGACTGTGGCTAACATAAGAAACTGAAAAACTTTTGTTGCTTGGTCATTTCAACATGTCACATAAACCTATTCAAATACTGTTGTTCTTTGCTTAGATGTATAATATGCAAGAGGTTAAACAACCATGATGAAGCCACAGTCAAATTAATAATCTACTCCATTTACTGTATGTGAATTTGCACACGCCCAAGACCTTGTCAAAAATATTTGGAGCCAGACAGAGTTCTGTGGTTTCCTTGAAGGCCTCAAGCCAAGCCAAGTACCTGCTGATTGCAATACAGATGCTAATATAGTTAAGTCCTTGTTAGCGTCTTGTCTTTAATGTTAAGCGTTTTGAGAATTACTTTCAAAAAGGTCTCATTTGAAGTACCTCAAGATAATTGCTGACCTTCCATTTTTTTCTCAGCCTCTTCTGGCCCGCAAGAATGAACTCGACAAGTTGAGGAAAGACATCAAGGAACAGTGGCAGAGGGAGCAAAAGAAAATGGTATGTAAAAAGTTCCCAATGTTACCAGTACCTTTTCAGTAGTTGAAACTAATCAGTCTTTCATAGTAAATCTTGCTATGTTGCCATCCAGCCAGGAGACTGTCAAATATGTAAAATATTACACATAATCAGCATAGTGAGAATCATGACGTACAATCTGAAAAAAAAACACAAAATAAATTAATTTTCATCATTGGTGATATATAGGAATGAATCTTCTGAATGGTTTTAAGACACATTAATAACAGTCACTTTTTCTCAATGTTAGCTGTTAACAAACTTTACTGTGTATTCCTCAAAGGTGTATCTGATTGCACTTAAGATGACTGTTGCACACATTACAGTTGAAGAAAAAATTATTAGCCCCTCCTATAAAATGTTAGGTTTTTTTTCTCAAAGTTTCCCAAGTACTGTTAAACAGATAAAAGAATTTTTAACACAACTTGTCCAAACATCTTAGTTGTATTTTGGATGCTTACATTATTTTACTTTGCGCACAGAAACAAAATTATTCCACAAAAAGCAAAAACTACCAGGGTCAAAATTATTAGCCCCCCTGATGCTAATAGTCAAGTTGTGTTTCCTTTTTGCTGGAGAGCAGCTTGCAGTCGTTTGTTGTAGTTTGTAACAAGTCTCTGACACGTCTGCTGAGGAATTCCAGACCATTTTTCTTTGGCAAATCTCTCAAGCTCCTCCAGATTTGATGGTCTTCTGGCATGGATCCTGGTCTTCAGTTGACCCTACAGATTTTAATGAGATTCAAGCCAGGGCTTTGTATAGCCCAGTCAGTAACGTTCACTTTGGTCTTCTGGAGGCAGTTCTTCACCAGGAGCGATGTATGTTTTGGGTCGTTGTCATATTGGAAGACAAAGCGACTTGGGAAAATTTTGAAAAAAACTTAAAATCTCATAGTGGGGCTAATTATTTTGTCTTCAGTTTTATGTCACATTTTAATCACATGGGCTATGAGGCTAATCTGTGTGGTGTTGGCAGCAAGAGACAGATGCAACCTTGCGTAAGGCTCGAGCACTGAAGGCCCAGCGGAGAGAGGAGTACCAGAAGGCTCAGTCATCCACAAACCGCTCCCAGGAGGAGCAATCTACTGCCGGGAACAAACAGCTAGAGAAGAAGAGGAGGCTAGAAGAGGAGGCTCTGCAGAAGGTGAGCGGCAGAAAAGAAAAACCAGGAAAATAATTTGTGTCACTGTTTGGTGGCACTGGTTATTTGTTGTGAAGAATGAATTCCTGCACAATATAGCAATGCTTTCATATCCTAATGCTTCCATTGTTTTGGGAAGGCGGAGGAGGCCCAGGACCAGTACCAAAGCTGTATGGCTGACGCAGGCGTCAGAAGAATGGATCTGGCCAACGCTAAGAGTACCATCCTCAGTCAGATTCGAGAGATGGTCTTCCAGTGTGACCTCACCCTCAAAGCTGTGAGAGACAGTATATAATTTCTTTAGTCAGCTAACAAACCATTCAACTGAGAGAGGAATATAATACCTATGTCTTAGGTACAATGTACAGTACAATTGGAAACAAATTTGTAGTTCCAGAAGCAAAAATTGAAACACGCAAAAATTTGTTTTTACTTTTAATTTGACTAGAGGGACCTTTATTATAGCAACTTACTCAGAATAACAGCACATTTTTAAACTTTTTGAGTGATTGAAATGGTAACGTGATATAAATTGTTGATATTTAAAATCTTCCATAATCCATGTGAATGTACAGGAAATGTTTAAAATCCAAATTGACTGGTGTTGGGCTGAAGTGATATTTGTACTATGTTCTGTGCTTCTTGTGTTTGGCAAGTTTTGGACAAAAGCATTTTTTCCTACATTTTACAAGATTTCAGCTAGAAAATTTAATGATGGGAGTGGTTAACCAAACTATGCCTAGAGGACTGAGTCGTGAAATCAGATTTGATGTCACTGCTTGATCAGATTCTCATATATATGAATATGGTCAATGTTTGGATATTCTTCTTATTGGTTCTGAAGTATTGAATGGGGAGAACGGAAGCTATAGCACATGCAAGGATGTTTGCTATTTAATATTTTTTAATCTATTTCCAATCACTAGAGTACTCATTTGCTGATTTACTTTTTCAATCATTTAGGCAGTCAGTGAGTCATTTGCTGACTCAGCCATTCAGTTTTATTAAACAATCTGTTTGTATTTTTTTTAGGTGACCGTGAACTGGTTTCAGATGCAGCAGGCGCAGACTGTGTCATTACCTGCCCACTACCAAGCCCTGAGTGAGAGTGCCAAGTTGTATTACCCAGGCGAATGCTATGCTGAGTTTGTCCGTAGCCTGCCCAAAAATCTACCTAAAGAGTACCTTCAGTCAGACTCCATCTCTTCTGACAATACAAGGTATCAGAGACTATGAATGCACACTCACCTTCTGGAAACAGTTCCTGAATTTTCAGTCAACCAGGAAGGATACTTGGTGGCTTTAAAATTACTATGCGAAACATGAAACTAACATGTTCAGAGTCAAGGCTCCTCAGTTTTTGATTATTGGTTCATAGTTTAAAATTAGTCATCACAAGGTAGATTGTTGAACAAGCTGACATAATATGACAGTGTTAACTAAAACATACTTGACACAAAAACTTGTATTTTTGTTGTTGCAGTAGTAGTTATAGGGGGATTTTGGGAAGATACTTCAGTTGTATAGTACAGTGTTTTAAAATCTCTTTTTAGTTGTTCCCACCCTTTTCAAAGTTGCACACTTCTTCTTTCAGCAAGGGACTCAGCAGTGAGTCAGAGTGGGAGGGAGAGAGAGAGAGAGGGGGAGAATCTAGAGGAGACCGAACGTGTGTTGAATTTTTTGCCCTTCCTCAGGAAATCTCTGTGGCGCAGGCTGAATGCAACGGGAAAGATTGCAAGCGTGAGAGTTGTGCTCTGGTTTGGAGTTTTTCCTAACACTGTATTTAAGTGGTCATAGCTGTGTCAGAATCAGCTTCTCACACACATGCTCTTTATCACTAAGAAAATAAGCAATACTTCATAACTTCAGTTTTATTGTTATATCTTAATAGTAAGATAAGTGATGTTGTAGCACTAATAGTTCCAGTAAAGAGCAAATTCATGCTGAAAAATGTCTTTGTGGCTAGAATATAAATAAAGTACCTAAGCCAAGTTTCTACCTCATTATTGTGAAGTCACAGACATTTTTAACATCACAGTTCATGTTTTAGCAGTCTGCTGCAGAGGCTGATTTCAGTTTCTGTTCCTGTTCTTAGTCTTCTCTTTCAGTCTTGACTATAGGGCAACTGACTTCTGAAAAAGCCGTGATTATTAATCATAACAAATCAATGGAAGCATGTGTGTATCTCTTCAGTGAGAGGTCTTTAATGGACAGAAAGCTTTTTTTTTTTTTTTTTTTATCATGGAATAATGAATTGGATAAATATTGCAGAGACCTTAGAGACACAAACTGTAAAATACATATAGTGGAGTGAAATATCATAATAATATCAGTATGTTATTTTTTTCATAAGACTGCTTGTGCTCTTGCTACTACATGTTTACCAGAAATTGAAAGCCAAAAATTTAAATTCCTGTTGAAGTAATGATTGAGTGACTGGTGTTGATCAACAGTCCTGTCAAACCCCAACAGATACACACTTCGCACTATAGTGAAACTGAACTATGAGGCAATATAAATCTTAAATTTACACAAAACTGTGAATGTTGACTACATTTTTCTAGGTTTGTGTTCAATAAAAGGTCAGTGGGCAGCACTCATTCCTCCCATGGCAACCTGTCGCAGGCATCAATCACCTCCTGTGACGTGTTGAGTGGAGATGAAGTGGACAATCCTCCACATCGACCTGCAAAGATTGGTGAGCGAAGGTCCATCAGCAGCACAGACATACAAGGTACATATTCTAACTCACATGTGAGTGTCAGGATGTGCTAGCTTAGAAAAAAGCCCAGAATGATTGGTACTGCTGCTGGAGATTGGATGACTCACAGCAGTCTGTGGGTTCATGAAGCCTCCAAACATACCTATGTTTTTGTATGAGCCACTCAGGGACTTAACCTGTGTTCTGAGTCATGGAAATGTTTTCAGGACTAAAGTCAGAACAGCTGGAGTTGTGTACTGGTTACTCATCACAAGGCTGGAATATCTTTGTGGCTGCTTGTTTCTATAAATAACTGAAACTGATGCTAACAGTATCATGTCATTTAGCTGCATTACTCTGTTGTTATTCAGTCTTTGTGTGACCAGTAGCCTGTGTGTGTTTATACAGCACTGAGAAGCCAAGCTCCACTGAGATCCTGGGCCTCTAGTAGTCAGGGGAGCCAGGGTGGGATGTGTAGTGACTCAGAGAGTGCTGGAGGCAGCAGTGAGTCAAGGTCTATGGACTCCCCTACTGCCAGTCCAGGTAAGAGGATTTTACATGAAACTCTTTTGTAAATTTAGAAAAGGTCTTTACGGTATTCACACATAAAAATTATGAAGACATGAGGCGGGGAACTGAAACATTTGTGCAGATGAGCTCAATAAATAATTTTGGAAAAAGACATTTATGATATTTAAGTGAGAAGAAGAGACAAAGTTAAAGTTGCACAACTCTGATCATCATGTATGGATGTTTTATTGCGATAATCCTTTAATGTAATTTCCTCACTGCATACTGGGCAACTCCTCTCTCATCTTAGTGGACTTATGAAACCCCTTGCCACAATGTAAAGCTATAGAATATTTAACACTGAATTTAGCAAGACTTCAATTTGAATTTTTTTGTGCAGGTGACTTCAAGCGAAGGTTGCCCAGAACTCCTTCCACTGGAACCATGTCCTCTGCTGATGATTTGGATGAGAGGGAGCCACCATCCCCCTCAGACAATGGTGAGTGTCTGTTTGTGTTTGTTTTGTCTTTGTCTTTGTAACTGTGCTTTGTGTATACTTTTCAGCTCAGGCAGGTGTATCCTCGTGTGTGAAAATTTTGTGCTTGTGTCTACAGTAACAAAGCTAGCCAATGTATCCATTTATGTGACAGGTAACTTCAGGAAAGGAAGGAGAAATAGTCTGACACTTTTGATTTCAACAGTGTCATGCATAATACATAGCATTATAGTAGTAGTCTGTGTCTGTTGTGGATTGTTGTTGATCATGTTAGTCTTGGTGTATGGTCTTACATTACACTTCCTGTATCTGTGTTGGGCTCTCCCAGTCAATATGTTTATGCTCTTATAGAGAATTGAAGTAGCTGAACAGACATGTATGCATATATTTGACATATAATATAATTTTGAATTCGAAACTACATGACTAGGACTAGTCAATTTATGCATAAAATACTTGACAGCCCATTCTGTTTGTTTTATCCTAAGTATCAAATGGTTTTTTTGTTCTTTTTTTTCACAACTTCGTCACACTTCTGAATTTTCTGAATTGGGCTGTGAATTATGTACGTGAATGTGTAAATAAAACAAAAAGAAAACTAGCTCAAGCTACACTTTATGTTGTAAAGTGAGCCGAGTAAAATTATGTAACATTTCTTAACACCAATGCTGAACTTTTGCTGCTCGTCAGTGTCCCTACTAATATTCACTCAGCATGATGTCACTTGTCTAGTTTGTTACTGTCCTTATTAACTGCTCAAATGTGTAATTTTCTTTTTAGGTCTGGCAGAAATGGTGACAGAGACAGCCAGTTCTCCTGGACCCTTCAGAAATGCCCAAATGTCCAAAGCTGCACAAACCCATAAGCTAAGAAAACTACGAGCTCCGTCTAAGTGCAGAGAGTGTGACAGCCTGGTCGTTTTCCACGGAGCGGAGTGTGAGGAGGTATATTACATACTCTTTCATTAGCTGTAGAAATGATAACGGTGTTGTGTAATACTTATTAATAAAGCATTAAAGGCTTATAATTGTTTGAGACAGCAAAAACAAGTATGAAGAAATCTGCCACTTTGTATTTCTTTGTTGAACATTCACTGTCCTTGCATTTGCCAGTGCTCCCTGGCCTGCCATAAGAAGTGTCTGGAGACACTTGCTATCCAGTGTGGTCACAAAAAGCTACAAGGCAGACTACACCTGTTTGGTATCGACTTTGCCCAAGCAGCAAAAAACAGCTCAGATGGTATCCCCTTTATAATAAAGAAGTGCACATCTGAGATTGAGAGTCGAGCCCTCAACATCAAAGTAGGTATTTTTTTAGGATTCATCTAGTGGAGTTGTTCATATTCATTATATGATATCTTGTTTTGCAGTTGTTTTGAAGCTATGAAAATTATTATATTACCTTAAATACCATAGTTGGGGTTTATATATATATTTTTCTGTCATTCTGTTATGTTGAAGATATCCTGGACTATTTCCTTCTTTTATTCTCACAGGGAATTTATCGTGTGAATGGTGCCAAATCACGCGTGGAGAAGCTCTGTCAGGCATTTGAAAATGGAAAGGACTTGGTTGAGCTGTCTGACCTCTCACCTCACGACATCAGCAATGTCCTCAAACTCTACCTGAGACAGGTGGGTCTTAAATTCTAACTTAGAAATCAGAAGGTTATTGACAGTTAGTGTGTAAGATCTACATATTGTGGTATGTAGTACTGCACAAGTACATTGAATCAATGCTAAGTTAAACTGATCTTAAGTTTTACTCTTATGTAATTGTACCTGATTGAATTGAACATTTTAATCAGTTTGCATCTTTATACAGCATTTTCTACTGGTAAGGACATAAAACATTGCTGTTTTGCTCAGTTACCAGAGCCATTGATCCAATATCGATTCTACAATGACATCATCGGCTTGGCCAAAGAGTGCCAGAGGGTGATTGTGGAGGAGGCTGATAAACCTCACAGCAGCCAGCCAGGGGAGAACGGTGGACCAAGCATCCATTTGACCAGAGTCATTTTTAAGATCAGAGACCTACTCTGCCAGCTGCCTGCAGCCAACTACAGGACTCTGCGCTACCTTATTGCACATCTAAACAGGTAAGAGCTCTAAACTAAAATGCTGGACTATATCATTGTAGAGGTACTCGTTACACATACAAACTTCCTTATAACACACAAAGGGAAAAAGAGACCTCCTTATATCGCAGAGGAAGCACCAGAACATAAGAACATAAAACTTATCCTCTGTTCATTGCCTTATTTAACAGATTTTCAAATCTAACAGCAGTGCCAATATCTGTGAAAAAAATTATCTACCTAGGTCATTTTACATTTATATCTCACACATTCTTAGCCTATAAATTACAAGTATTCGTTTACTTAATTGGTGAGAGTAATTGTAGGCTTTTAAACCATTACATCACAGAAAATGACATTACATTAGTTAATAGCTTCCTGAAGCAGGGTAAATATTTATTTAAACACTCTTGCCATCAAAGGTGGCTCAGTAAAACCTTTGCTTACACCTTTTTTTGGGCAACACCCTTTGACCAAGTTTTGATTTTATATATTGGCCACTTCTGCTCTCTGTCTCTAATTATGACTCGGTGTAGCATTTCTCAAAACCCAGACCAAGATACTTGAACAATACCCAAAAAAGAGATTAACTCTCATTATTGCTCTTCCTACCACAGAGTCACTGAACAGGCAGAGGAGAACAAGATGACTGCAAGTAACCTTGGCATTATATTTGGCCCCACACTGGTGAAGCCACGACAGACGGATGCCGAAGTGTCCCTGTCCTCCCTGGTGGACTACCCCTACCAGGCACTGATGGTGGAGCTGCTGGTGCGAAACTTCCAGACAGTCTTTGATGTGTCTCCTCCACCTGTTTGCGACATGTCCACCACTGGCCAGGCATCCCCCAAACTCCCTCCACAAGAGAAGGTGAGACAGCTTGGCAGACACTCTACCTCCCTGATGGACATCAAAGAAGTGAGTGGCATTTGAGTCGTATTGTTCAGAATGTGACTGTACTGGAGTATGAGCAGTTAAGTGAGATAATCTTCAGCCTCACATTTAAACTATACACAAAGTAAGAGATGTGTGAAGTTACTGACAACTATTATATCTTACATTTGGTAAAAAGTACTGTTGACGAACCCGTGCCATGATGTACTGTTTAAAAATGTTAAAGAATTCACAGAATTGATAAAGAAAAATGAGTTCCCTGCTCAAACCAAACCTGCTGTTGGAGTCTGCCAATCTTTTGCTGACTGTGGCAAAGTCGAGGGGTTGTAACTAAAAATGCATGCTCATGCCTGGTTTTCAGTGTGGTCGGTGGAATCAGCTAAGTTTTTTATTAGCTGACCTCATGGGCCAGCCTAGGTTTCAAAGTTTTAATATAATATGGAGCCAGACCATGGATGCCCTTGCACATAATTAATATTTTTTCTGAATGTATTCGAAACTAAATGGTTAAATAGTAAAGTGATTTTAAATCTGGGGAAATATGACACAACCGCCTACATCTAGTTGATAATCTGGTTCCTGGTGCTAGATAAAATACAGTGGGAGTTTAGTTTTTACTAATGCTGCATTTGTAATCTGATCTGTTAATTATGCCCCTTTCAGAGTGCCAAAGTGTACAAAAGATACTCATCAGTAATCCCATCCTCACACATCCTGGACGAGATGCAGAAGGTCCAACCAGGAAGAGACAGAACAGAGGTCTCTGCCTTGGACAGACTTAATGGAATCCCAACTTCTAGTGGAGAGGTTCAAAGATCAAACCTAGTGTTTGGCCGTCCCAGCACCGTCACGGCACCAAAGGTTCAGCTACGCACCCAGCGCACCAGACATGTATCTCGACCAATCAGCATGCCTCTGGAACGCCTGCCCACCCCTGCTCAGATCAATAAGAGAAATAATCAAAACACTGCGGATAATGTTGATGCAGGCTTTGTTGAGCGGGACACTATCACTAAAACTATACAGGAGATTCCAGAGCCAGAGAAAGCTCGCCAGAGTGGTTCATCCAGGGTTAGCACCTACTACATCACTCCTTTTATTGACACTCAGACTATGCAGCGGAGAACGTGGGACAGGAAGTACAAGCACTATGATGTTACACCCAGGACTGCTATGATAGTAGCCAACCTGCCATCTACCAGCTCTGGAGTACAGCCTGTAAAGGCAACAATCCCTGTCACTGCTGGCCCAACTGTAACCACTGCCTCTGTGGTCTCTACCACGAGTAGTGTTACCACCATGTTCTCCAGAAATGCCTACACAATGCCAGTCAAGCCTCTTTGGACTTCTAAAAGGGAAAATGACACAGAAAATTCAGTTAGTGAGAACAGCAACTCACCAAACTTTCTACTAACTCTCAGGGCGCCAAGGACTCTGCAACCTCCTCCTGGAACTTTCTACAAGCCCCCTGTTTCCATTATTAGCAGAGCCAGGACACTTCCAAACTGGACTACTACAGTAACCACTATCACCACCACCACTAGCACCTCCTCACTTGCCCCCACCAACCATGCCCAAGTAGTCTCCCCGTCCCCTGCCCTTACAACCCCCACACAGACACGACTCCGGTCACAGGATTCCACTGACAGTGCAATTGACCCCGGGGTCTCGACTTCTGCAACCCTTTCACCCTCCCAGTCTCCACCCCCTAGCAGCCCTGACGACCTCAGCCCGAGTGAGACGAAACCCATCTACCAAAGACTGCGACCTCGGAAGGTGCAAGAGCTTGAACACAGAGAGGCTCATTTTGTCTGACACCAAAAAGCTTTCAGTGTCTGTAAATATTAACGTATCTGTGCCATAGTATATACCGGGGCAAACAGTTTTCTCAACAAAGCCAAGACTGAAAGGAAAAGTAGTCCTGTGAAAAGAAACCATGAAAGTGTTATAAGTACTAATATATTCATTTTTACATGTTAAAGTCGTGGTGTCAACAGTGGTTGCTGAGAGCATTCGAAGCAAGCAAACACTGTCCTATTTTTTTGAATAAATAAATGCATGAATTGTCTTGATTTTATGCCAAAGAAAATTTGCCAGCCACAAAATGGATTTCTGTCTGTAAAGAACTATAAGCCAATCACTTTTCTTGTTTGATGTTTAATTTGTTTCAAAGTAAATTTTACATTGCATTAAATTTTAAAACTGGTTTAATTTCATATTTTGTTTCACAGGAAATCGATGGACGTAGTCTTTACACAAGGTTGTTAATTATAAAGAACGCAACATTTTTACCTTTAATGTGTCCATGGTAACCTGTGTGTAATTGGTACATCTTTTCTCAGTATATAAACCATTTTTATCTGTTTACATTTTTTTTTATATTCATTCATATATACACCATGCTTGTCACAACAATTTTGTGTCATTGCATTATTGTGACTGTGCAGAACAAAAATGACATGCAATAGTTCTTGCTGCAAATTAAAACTTTATTTTAAACAGTTATTTCTTTTCTGATGTATGTATTATTTATGATAACTGTTACAAAACGTTCAGTGTCCTTGTAACTATTCTGATCTTTGGCTTTTCTTTGTTGAAATGGGTAACTTGAAAAGTGAGACTGCTGAGTACCAGAGCTGGAGATTTTCTTTATTGATCAGTTAGTCATTTAGTTTGTTAATTTTGAGAACATACTGATAAAAATTTCAATGCTAACTCTCCAGAGCACTCTTCAGGTTACTTGTTTTTTGCTCTTGACAGCCTGAAACTCAGGGAAATTTAATGTGCATGGCTAGAAGACAGAGACAAGCTAAAAAATTTTAAAAAATATTTTTTTTATATATATATATATATATATATATCTCATTTGAAAAGTTTTAGCCTGAAAATCTGTGATTTTTCCTATAATGCTGTAGGCCTAAATTTACATTCTGTTCATTGTTTAGGTGTATTACTTGTAACTGCATTTTGTCTTTCAGCCTGTCTTGTTTTTGTTATATTTTCTGTATTTGTTATTATTTCTGTATTTTGTATATTTTTGTCCAGAGCTAAACCTGGTGTAGATATAGTCCACAGTAGGGTCAAGCAGTTTTAACATGCTACTGCGAACAGTTCATATTCTCCTCACCTAATTACCTGTGTCACCTTTTCCACCTCGTCAAGCTGGTCAGAGGAGTGAGCCATTTCAGACGTATGCGACACAAACCTCGAAACAAACCCTCTTCTCTGTTAGTCTGATTAGTTCTTATATGATTAACTCCAAATTGTAGTTTCTTTCATAGGTTCTTAGCTGAAAGACATTCTTCCACAGTGATGCATAATGACTATGAAGGTAAATCTTGCTGTTGTGTCTTTTGACAAACACACCTCACTTTCAGTATGGGACAGTGTTTCTCTCCACCAGGATCTTCATTCCCTTTTCGCAGATATCCCCCTAATTCTGCCTCAAAATGGATGACTGTTGTCTTTTTTCTGCCTGCCCATGTTGAGCTGGGAGATTAGAGCAATCAGCTTAGGACTGCTGCTGACCTGCAGGCAGAGGAGAGTGAGTGGGCAGCTAGGAGTCATACGGAGCTCTTCTACCTTGCTTAATGTTTTCCATTACTTCAGCTTGTTTGTGAACCTCTTTTTCTAGATGATGTTCGACTTTTTTATTATTCTATAAGAGGTAAGCATCAGAATTTATTACTTAAGTCTTTCTGTTGATAAAACTGAATGTGTTGGATGATCATGTAAGAGCTGACAGGTGTATGTTGCTAGTTTTTCCTGTATTTAAATTCTAGAAAAAAATGACAGGTGTGGATGCTTTTGAAATGTTTTTATTGATTTTGATATTTATATAGTACTTACTCATGCAGTAGTTTTTTGACGATATTTGTAAGCCACAATTTTTTTTATTTTTTTTAACGTTTTTTCTGCTAAGATTGTGCAAGGAAATTCTGTCATGTATAATTACTGTTTGAGTAATGAGGGGATTTCAGAGAAGTCAGACACATAATGATAGCCTTTACTCTGCTGTTTTAGTCTTACAGTTCCCCCATTGTTTTTCTATACAAGTGTTTATGTCCCTGTATCCTCTGTCTGACAGTCTGCAGTAATCTACTGGACATGTTACTCTGAAAAAATTACTTGTGTTCAACATCCTCTGATGCTTCATCAGCACATAACCCCATAAATGCCATTGGCATTAGTTTTTTCCTTGTATTTCCAAATTGAATTTGTCTTTCAGAATAAATCTGACTGACAGAGGAGGTTCAAATTCTATTTATCATTCAGGTTTACAGTTTGACATCAAGGTTATAAGGTCTTAATGCTAGTATTTGCTAGTAGTAGTTTTAATATTATACCAGCCTGTATTGTACCAGTGAGGAAACTTTTTGTCTTCATATGCCTACACAATAAACTGGTAGGGATATGCTCAGGAGCACATCAACAAGGTGTATGCTTTACCAGAGGTGGTTTAAAGGATGGTCTGTCACGACCACCTTAATCGACTTTAGTTAGAATTTAAATTCTAAAGCCAGGTACAGTGAAGTTTAACGCAAGGTCAGTTCAAATTCAAATTGAGCACAAAGTAGATTGCCAATGATAAATGTCTGCATACCTTTCTTGATGGAGGAATAATTATTTTAATGACTTTTGCTGTGAACAGTGAAATAGTATTGACAGTTGTATCAATATGTAGAAGTTTAAATATGTTGCTTTTTTTAAATATAAGATTGTGGAAATGCATCGAAAAAGTAAAACATACACTACCATTCAAAAGTTTGGGGTCACTTAGGAATGCCCTTATTTTTGAAAGAAAAACTTTTTTTCAATGAAGATAACAAATGAATCAGAAATGCAGCCTAGACATTGTTAATGTGGTAAATGACTATTTTAGCTGGAAACGGCAGATTTTTAATGGAATATCTACATAGAGGTACAGAGGAACATTTCCAGCAACCATCACTCCTGTGTTCTAATGCTACATTGTGTTAGCTAATGGTGTTGAAAGGCTCATTGATGATTAGAAAACCCTTGTGCAATTATGTTAGAACATGAATAAATGTGTAAGTTTTCATGGAAAAGATGAAATTGTGTGGGTGACCCCAAACTTTTGAACGGTACTGTATCTTTGCGAATGTTTTAGAAAATCATGGGAAAGTCAAGTCCAAGTCTGGTATTAAAATAGTCACCTAGACCAAGATTAGGCATGTGTTCTCAAAACCATATATATAGACCAAAGTACTAAACCCTTAGTCCTTCTGTTCCCCAGTAATGTGATATAGTTTGTCGAGTGTCTTTATGTCATCACTAATAGAGTTGTGTTACCTGCAGGTTTATCAGTCTGATGACCCCTTCTAGGGGTTGAGCTGCAAAGCAATGAAGACAGGCTCTCAAATCCGCCTGTTGCTATGGAAAAATTGGACTCTTCGCAAGAGACAGAAGGTAAAACTATTGAAGATGGACAAAAGTTTAGATAAACTGTTCAGCATGATGCACTCCAACACAACACTGCAAACTACAGCCTCAGAATTTGTATTAGCATCAGTCTGACAGCAATCTTAACAAAAAGTTGACGTATTTATGTTCAAACTTGGTGGCTTTGCTTTGTGGCCCCTGCATTGTATCGTGCAACCATTTCTTGTGTTCTGGCAATATGCTGTATGTGACAGTTTCACCTGTTTTTGTCTAGATTCGCTTCCTGGTGGAGATCTTCTGGCCAATGTTGTTATTCATTGGTCTGGTGTGGCTGAGGAAGGCCAACCCACTGTACCAACAACATGAGTGTAAGAACAAATTCCTAAGATCCATCAGCAACAAGAAGCTAGATCACAACCTGTATCAGCTGGATTTGTTTTCATGGGAAAGATAATTCATGATAACCTTTTGGAAACACTTAAATTGACGTCACAATTCCTCACATGCCCGCCGTGTAATCTCTGTTTCTTCAGGTCATTTCCCTAATAAGGCTATGCCGTCAGCAGGGATTCTCCCCTGGATCCAGGGCATCATCTGCAACAGCAACAACCCATGCTTCAGACATCCAACCCGAGGAGAGTCCCCAGGCATAGTGTCCAACTATAACAACTCAATGTAAGCATAAAATCAGCACTTCTAAACCTCACTTCACCTTCGATGGACCTTGGTAAATGCTTGGTTTGTTTAAAATCATTTGTTTCCAACATTTAATTCAGTTTAACTAATTGATTTTTTTTTGGTTTATTCTAGATTGGCACGGTTCTATGTTGATGTCCAGGAGCTTCTGCTCAACGAAACGGAGGTCCAGCACCTCCAAAGACTTTGGCAAGAAATGTCATCCTTCTCAAACTTAATGGATACTTTACGCAATAACCCATCTGTGGTTTCAGGTAAAGGGCAAATGTGGGAAATGGTCAGACAGTCATACTGCTCATGAGAGGAAAATACTTCATAAAAAACATGTTTTTTAACTCTGTAATCTGAATAGAAAAAGATTGTTGAGAATAAGTTATTAGTAATTCTTAAACTAACCAGACAGAACAATAGCTGTTCTATAACATATCACAGCTACACAAACATAATCCAGAATCTTGGAATATAAACTCTTCAAAGTAGTTTTCCTGTTTAACCTATTATTTCCAGGTGGTATTTACATTATTCTCCATTAACATGCAAAGAAATGATTTAGAACTGGGCCTGAAGGCACTTCTAAGAAATATTATTCTCAATATTTCTCCCATCAAAATTAGCTTCACCTTTTGACAGGGACATATGTACAATCACATTTCCTCCTGCTCACTATTCTCTACCTGAAATACCAAATTGCTGCTATTCGGTCTAAATTATTTCCTTTGAGCATTTCAATACCAGTTGGGTTAATATTGTTTTTTGGGGGATCTGACCTTTCATTATCTTTGTTCATGATTTTCTGTTTAGGCCGTGGGCTGAAGATAGATGGTATTCTGAAGGATGATGAAGTTCTTACGGCCTTCTTGTTAAGAGATGCCAGCCTCTCGGAATCTATTGTTTACCAGCTCGTCAATGGACAAATACGACTTGAACAGGTGCTGTTTATACTTATAGTGGGTCATCTTGGCTTCAATATAGTGGTTAAGATTAGTTTTTGTAGTGCATCTCTATGTTATAAACACACTGACTAAAACTAAAAAGTGTTTCTTACGCTTTTACAATTACATATGTTGAATCTTTGAAATATATACCACTCAAAGTATTTTGAATTACATATTTAAGAATACTTTTCATCCTTTATTTTTTACGTCTAGTTTGCATTTGGTGTCCCAGACCTGCAGCTGAAAGACATAGCATGCAGTCAGGCCCTGCTGGAGCGCTTTATCATCTTCCCCAGTCGTATGGGACTCCACGGGGTTCGCAACGCCATGTGTGCTCTCAGCCAGCAACGGCTGCAGAAGATTGAGGACGTCCTCTATGCGAACCTGGACTTCTTTAAGATCTTCAAACTGGTTAGTTGAAAGTGCTTCACACAGATGCTCAACAAGATATCACACCCATGTCTTAAAAAATACAGTAGAACATCATATCACAAAATGATGACCCTGTATGTCAAATGATCTTTGTCGCAAATGTTTCTAAGATCCATGGGTCATTCCAGAATTCGAGGACATTTGGGCTTCAATATTTTTGAAAAATATACCTTCTCTTTTACAATTTTCTGCTTTATATTCATCAATAATAGGTAATAAACTATCAAAGGCTTGATTGGCTCAGCTTACAAAATGGTACTATTTGTATTCCATGTTTTATTTGTTGTTTACTAATTCTACTCTAATCACAGTAACAGGGTTCCTAATCCATGCTAATGTTAGCTTTTTCTCAGGAGTAGAAGCTAGATATTTAGCTAGCTGTTACTGCTGATCTGGAGGACAAACTTACTGATGGAAAAAGTAAAAAGAATTTGTTGCATGAGGTAGAGTGAGACATTTAATCAAGGCTGATAATGTTACTAAAATATGAAAAATAGAAGAGGGGACATAGCTTTTCTCTACCCATTCTTTTGGAAAACTGTTGATGTTAATTCCAGTATTGTGTGATTCACTGTTTTCTTTTTTTCTACCAGCTAAGAAGGTTATGCTAACAAGGTTCGATGCATGTTGTGGGACACACATTCCATGCATGATAATTAGTATTTAAAATATTATGTTGATTTAAAAAAAAAAAAAATCCCACAGTTACAACAGACATCAGTGAAAAAATAATACATAAGAAAAAAAAGGAGATTTAAATTTCACTTTAACAGTTTTGTTTGAGATTGAATTTGGTCATCAGTGGGGTGGGACAAGAGAAAAATTACATTTTAGGGAGAACTCCACACTTATTTGGTTTTCTAAAAAATATTTTCAAACATTCTTTTGTTCTAGTTTTTTTTTCAGTTTTTTTTTTTTAGATGTAATCTCAGGAAAAGTAAATTTACACAACAATTGCATGTTTAAGTATTTTATACATGGATTATTTGAAATTTGATAAGTGGGACGTAAAATGTCCTCCAATTCCGGAACGACTGTCTATTCCTCTATCGATTCCTCTGTGTTCTTATGCCCAGGCTTTTCTGTATTTTCCTTGGTTATAGCTGTGTTAGGATATAGTTTTTTTTCATTGAAGGACCAGTTACTATTGATGCTTTAACATCCTCTTTAGGCTTTAGAATGTGTGATGTCCCCTGTTTTGGCTTGCAGACTGTTTTGTGATTAATTTGTTTGCAGTAACTTCTGTGACTTCTGAGAATTGTCCTTGGATTTGTAATTTTATTAATGTATAGGGTAAGCAATTTAAAAGGCAATAAATAAAATCTGAAAAACTTTTCAGACTGTAAGAGCTAGCTAGCTCGTGCCTGCAGGGATACATGTGCTTCCAGCCTCAGGCATTGCTTATCCTCTCACACAATCTTAAGGTTACACATTCTTTTCAACATGTATTTTAGTAGAATTTACTACTAACTACACTACCCTTTGAAAGTTTGGGGTCACTTAGAAATGTCCTTATTTTTGAAAGAAACTGTTTTTTTCAATGAAGATAACATTAAATGAATCAGAAATACAGTCTAGACATTGTTAATGTGATAAATGACTAATCTAGCTGGAAATGGCTGATTTTTAATGGAATATCTACATAGAGGTACAGAGGAACATTTCCACCAACCATCACTCTTGTGTTTTAATGCTACATTTTGTTAGCTAATGGTGTTGAAAGGCTAATTGATGATTAGAAAACCCTTGTGCAATTATGTTAGAACATGAATAAAAGTGTGAGTTTTCATGGAAAAGATGAAATTGTGTGGGTGATCCCAAACTTTTGAACGGCAGTGTATGTCAGACAAATTCACTCCGAAGTCTTTGCAGAAAGAATACAGATTGCAAATAAACACATGTAGCCAATCCTTTACAGCTATTGGTCTACAGGATTCTTATCTGAACTTTTTCATATTAACAACTGTATCAGTACTTAGGATTTATATTGGACATGGTTGTTGTGATGGCAAACACAATGTTGAAGGAATTATGTTGTGAGTATTGGTTCTGTGTGCAAGTTTTTGTGTAATATAGTAGCCAACTCTAGCTAGCAGGTGACTGCCAGATCTGTTCACCCTGTCACTGGCTTTATTTGGGGCTTGGAGTAAAGCATGGGTTCTGTCTCGAACCGTTTACATATGCATTTGTTAAAAGCAAGGATCACAGAGAGAGAAAAACAGCCTCTTTAAATGACACATCTGGTTATCTGTCAGCCTTTTAATTTGTTAAAGAAAAATCCTTCTTTTTCTTCTTCTTCTTCTCCTTCTTCTTCTTCTTCTCATTATTATTATTATTATTATTATTATTATTATTATTATTATTATTATTATTATTATTATTATTATTATTATTATTATTATTATTATTATTATTATTATTATTATTATTATTATTATTATTATTATTATTGTTATTGTTCCCAAACTAAAAACTCCACTGTATTTAACCCCTCTCTTTTGACACCCTCTAGTTTCTTTACTATTTGTGTGCATTCAGGTAAAGTCAGGTGACTGGCTCAAGGAGTTCACCTGGCATTATCCCTCTTGGCCTGTTTCTCTAATAGGCTTAGCTTGGGCCTGCCTAGAGCCTGTGAGGTTTTCTGTAAGACAAGATGCTACGCCTCATATAAATACATTACCAACATGTGCCTGTCTAAAGAGTTAAGCCAACATAGTCGGCACACTTGACAAACTCGACTGTAGGACTGAAAAAGTGGGACAGGCTTTAATGTGTCTTTCTAGAAGTCATAGCAATAGCGATTATCAAGACGTTGTTGTAGACGATTTGTAAATGAGGTCCGTAATTAAACAACACTGGCAACAATGAACAATAACTGACATCTCTTTCTTACTTTGACCGATGAGTATTCATTCCCTTCTGTTTGTATTAGTGCTTTATTTAATTTAGTTGTCCAAACTAATTTTGTATGTGACATGCCTTTTTGGAGTACAACATTGGTTGGTCCGTCCAGACTGAAATACCTCAACATCTCCTAAATGGATTATTGTTTAATTCTGTACATTGCAGGGAGAGAAAATCCCAATGAAGTTGGAATGTTTCAACAATTATTTAATGAACCACTATGAAATCTGGTGCACATGTTATTTTTTCCCATCTGGATTAATTGCAACACATTTGTTGAATTTTCTAATGAAAATAATTACTCCGACAAAGAACGTGGCGGAGTTATGTGACGATCAGCGTACATTTGTCTGTCTGTGCGTAACTACTCAAAAATAGAATAATGGATTAGGATGAAATTTTCAGGGAAGGTCAGAAATGACACAAGGACCACCTCATTAGATTTTGGCAGTGATGCAGTTAATAGTCTGGATCCATGGATTTGTTAAGGATTTCCGGTTGCGAGTTAGCGTCACTGTAACCATGACTACAAGTGAACATAACGTCAGCTGCTTGCTGATGATCACATGATTGTGTTCCTACTACAAATCCACCGTTGCGGACTTAATGGGACTTATCCGTCAGAAATCATACAAGCAACAATTGATTAAATTGTGAGAGTGTTTCCGAGTCCCATCAATTCCGCTACATATTTAGGTCACACGATTCAGTAACCGCACGTAACGTATACATGCATGACACACACCTGTGCTCATCCTAAGGTAATTTTTTATTAAAGATTTCATCCGTCAGAAATGATACCATGATTGAGCAGTCTTGGTGGAGTACTGTGCTCTCTGAGTGCTTTTCTTGTAGTCAGTACTGTTAGTATAACTTCTTTGCAAAGCACAGTTCATATGTGAGCTTAGCTTAAATTTGTATATATTTTTCTTACTTCAGTTAAAGTAAGAAAAATATATAATATAATATATAAGTAATTTAAGATATGACAATAAATTGATACCAGTAAATTAAATGAAACTGTGTAAAAACTCCACAAATGCAAGCATAAAAAGACAAATATTATGGTTTCATTTGTCTAGTGAATCTGATGTTTGGACCTCCTATTGTAAAAGGCAAGGGCACAATGCAGTATCTTCGTCATTATCTTAGTTCTACTCTGGGAAGCGTGTAAGTAACCAGAATATGTGCTCTAGTCCGTTAAGGGATTTAAAAACTAAAAGCAAAACCTGAGAATGAATTCAAAAATTATATGATAACCAATGAGCCTTTACAACCAGAATAATTTTAGTTTTTGTGAAAAGACATGCTGCCTCATTTTGGATCATCCAAAGGTTGTTCTAAAATTCTCTTTGGGAGGCCAGAAATTTTAATTTGTTGAATACTTTAGCTGTGTTTTTGAGCTTTTTATTATAGTTTGAAAGTAGAGAGTGACAGGAAACATAGGGTGAAAAGGTGGTGAAGGACATGCAGCAAATGGCCATAAGTCGGACTTGAACCTATGACTGCTGCATCGGGGAATATAGCCCCTGTTTATGGGTTATCCACTCAATCTGTTGAGCTACTGGGACACCCTTCAATGGCTTGTTTTTAAAATGTTGTTGTCCACCTATATACACGTTCCAAAATAATTTTTAAATGCAATATAACAAAAGGTTGACAAACGCTGCAATCCAGTACAGTAGATAGCACAATACTATTCACTGCTACTACTATTACACTACTATAATTATTAACCTTTTGTTGACATTTTTCAGTGAATATTCCTGATATATGACAGATGAACATGTTCTTGACAGTTTCATATACTCAGCATATATACCCCTTGGTTGGTATAAGTAGTACAGTAGCATCTTTACATTTAGCCCATTAACCACATTAAGTTTTAAGCCCATTACCACACTGACCTCTTTCTTGAAACAACTTTCCTCCACTCTTGACTCTTTTCTCCCATCAGCTTCTCAATACCCTCCCTTCCTATTCCCTTGCTTTCTGTCTTTCCCTCTCACCATACCGCCTCCCCCCTTCCTTTGTTCATCGAAATACAGGCACAAGGAATGTGAGAGGAAGGATATCTCATGAGTGTGTTTGTCTTGGCGCTAAGCATTTCCTTACACTCAGCACTCTGCTCTGACCAGGCGTTTTCTAACACCTACTGCTAATGGTTTCTCAAGAACATAAATTTAGTGGAGGAGATTTACGGGAATAATGTTAATGTGGTCCCATATCAAACACCGGAAGGATGTCAAGCATATCAAGGTTCCTCAAATTGCATTGTGCCTTTGTAATATATATTAGATCCCAAAATGTGTGAAAAGAAATAAGACTGGATTGGATAGTTTAATAATTCTAATTCCCGTAAAGAAAATGTGCAAAAAATGATTTCCTTTTGTAGTAACAAACACTTCTTAGAAGTTTCCAGTGCTTTAAGGTTGTTGTTAACTTAGATTCTTGCTAGACATTAATGTCTCAAGTAATCATGGGACATGAAGTACAAACAGCACAGATGGTTTTCACACAAAGCAACAAAGGACTAGTTGTGTTCAAATCTCTAATTTTATCTATATCATCTTAGTTATTCTGTATAAATATTCTTATCCAATGTATGTTGTCACTTTGTTTCCTCAGATGTCTAAGGTTTTGGACAGCAGCTCTGAAGGGATTGATCTGCATTTCTGGGGTCGGGTTCTTAAGGCTGCATCACAGAAGATCCAACTGGTAAGGGCCACAAAGGCCGTCAATCCCCTCCACTCCTGCTACTCTACACTCCTCTCCCTCTCAGTCCTGCAGGATCACAGGCATCAGTATTTTTAGTCATGCAGGAAACTCGCCTCTTCCGCTGCTCCCTGTTCACAGAGGATGCTGAGTGATGGGCTCAACAATGTTAGGGTTACATGCGTGTGTTAACAGCCTACATGTGTAAATGTGTAAGTGCTGATATGTATCTGTAAGCTGCAATAAGTGTGTGAGGTTGTGTGTATGCACATTCATGCATGGTGCATGCATGCATCTGTGCAGGTGGATGTATTATTAATGAATACACGTGAAATGCAAATCACAATGGAATAGAATAGTAATAGAATGTAACTGAAGATAATACAGTAGATATTGTAGAGAAGTTGAATACAACAGAATAGACCAAGATGGTATACAGTATAGGCGGCATGGTGCTGCGGTGGTTAACATGGTTGCCTGTCTCCTGGGCCAGTTTTCTGGGTTGAAATGTCAGTCTGGGATCTTTCTGCATGAGTTTGCATGTTCTCCTTGTGCCTGCGTAAGGTTACCCCAGGTGCTCCAGCTTCCTCCCACAGTCCAAACACATGCTGAGGTTAATTGGGGATTTTAAATTGTGAATGTGAGTGTGCTTTTTGTCTCTATATGTAGCCCTGTGGTAGACTGGTGACCTGTCCAGGGTGTCTCCTGCTTTCACCCTAAGTCAGCCGGGATAGACTGTAGACTACAGCTCCCTGCAACCCTACTAAGGTTAAAACATTGTATAGATAATGAATGGATCAGTGTTATACAGTATGAGGATAATGGATGTTATAAAGAATGATTAAATACCTATAGAATAGCCAGAATAGAAATTAATAGAATATGTGTGTGTATATACACTACCAGTCAAAAGTATGGACACACCTTCTCATTTACCAATTTTTCTTTATTTTTATGACTATTTACATTGTTCTCACTGAAGTCATCAAAACTATGAATAAACACATATGGAATTGTGTAGTAAACAAAAAAGTGTGAAATAAGTGAAAACGTGCCACCCTTTTGCTTTGATTACTGCTTTGCACACTCTTGGCATATTCTTCATGAATTTCAAGAGGTAGTCACCTGAAATGGTTTTCACTTCACATGTGTGCTTTGTCAGGGTTAGTTTGTGGAATTTCTTGCCTTCTTAATGGGGTTGGAATCATCATTTGTGTTGTGCAGAAGTCAGGTTGGTACACAGTTGACAGCCCTATTTGACAACTCTTAGAATCCATATTATGGCAAGAACCAATCAGCGAAGAGAAACAACAGTCCGTCATTACTTTAAGAACTGAAGGTCAGTCAGTCCAGAGAATTGCAAAAACTTTGAATATATGTAAGTGCAGCAAAACCATCAAATGCTACGACGAAACTGGCACACATGAGGACCACCCCAGGAAAGGAAGACCAAGAGTCTCCTCTGCTGCTGAGGATAAGTTCATCCCAGTCACCAGCCTCAGAAATCACAAGTTAACAGCACCTCAGATTAGAACCAGATAAATGCCACATAGAGTTCTAGTAGCAGACACATCTCTACATCAACTGTTAGGAGGAGACTGCGTAAATCAGGCCTTTATGTTCAAATAGCTGCTAAGGAACTACTACTATGGAAAAGCAACAAGCAGAAGACATTTGTTTGGGCCAAGAAACACAAGGAATGAACATTAGACCAGTGGAAATCTGTGCTTTGGTCTGATGAGTCCAATTGTGTGATGTTTGGTTCCACCCACCATGTCATTGTGCGACGCAGAAAAGGTGAGCAGATGGTTTCTACATGCATGGTTCCCACCATGAAGCATGGAGGAGGAGGTGTGATGGTGTGAGGGTGCTTTGCTGATGACACTGTTTCGGGATTTATTCAAAATTGAAGGCACACTGAACCAGCAGCTAAGGGCTATTTGACCAAGAAGGAGAGTGGTGGATGCTGTGTCAGATGACCTAGCCTCCACTGTCACCTGACCTACACCCAACACCCAATCCAGATGGTTTGGGATGAGATGGACCGCAGAGTGAAGGCAAAAGGGCCAACAAGTGCTCAGCATCTCTGGGAACTCCTTCAAGACTGTTTTGATGCCTTCAGTGAGAATCTACAATGTAAATAGTCATGAAAACAAAGAAAAAACATTAAATGAGAATGTGTGCCCAAACTTTTGACTGGTAGCATATATGTTTATGGATTTGATCTCTACCGCATGGTAAACACACACACACACACACACACACACACACACACACACACACACACACACACACACACACACACACACACAAATGATTGAGATGTGTGTTTCAGCACGTTCACTGCATGTCCCAAGGGGAAAGTGTATCCCATTGTCACCTTAGCCAAGGGTGAGAAAAGAATGAGAGGGGTGGGGGGTAAGGGAGAGAGAGAAAGGGAGAGGGACATTCCTTTGAGGTGACACATCCTGAAGGTGGGACCTTTGTATCACCGTGGTGACAGAAAGGCGAGCCAAATGCTCTCATTACCCACCTTTCCTTCCTTTCAGTTCAGTCTGTGTGTGTGTATGTGTGTGGTTATGTGAAAAAATAATAAGAACCTGGAAGAAGATTGTGTGCATACGTGTGCATATTCACATGTAAAACTTTGCTTTGAGGGGGCGACAAAAAAGAGTAATGAGTCATTCCAATCAGAGACCTCTGCTGGAGACACTCTTTGGAGAAATGTCATACTATCCCTACTCACAAAACCTACTGAAACATAAAACTATCAATATTAGCAACCTCCTCCATATATTATCAGAGAGTAAAAGGTACATAGTGGGGAGAACTGCACTTGCATGAAGCTATTTTTGTTCTGTCAAAAGGAAGATATTTAGTCCACCCTTTGATTACACTGGTCTACAAAATTATGGGAAGTCTCTGCTTCAGAGATAAAACTTGCTAAATCTTATGTAATTTGATACAATTAAGTGAAAAACAAACATTAAACGTCTTAGTTGGCTACTCTTTTCAAGATATTTAATGTTAAAGTTTTATTGCACAAATGCTGGGGATCAACAAGGGGTGAGTGTTGGACATTTTTCTTTCCTGGCTCCAAGGACTGTCGTAGCGGCCAGTCTTTCCTAACATAGTGAGATTCCCTGGCTTGGCTGTCCCATTCACATAGAAAACAGCAGTACTTTGTATATCCACCCTGTAGCCCAAGTACGAGTGCAACCACTTTCAAATCTCCACAAATCTGCCACTGATGTTGCTCATACTTTATACACCTTAAGAGCTGTTTCATATTTTCGTATGTTTCCTTCATATGAACGGCATGACCAACTGGAATGGATGGCAAAACATTTCCATTGTGGAGTAAAACTGCTTTAAGACTTGTTTTGGATGAATCGATAAACAGTGTCCATTCATCTGGATCATGAGTGATGCTAAGGGCTGTCATCAAGTCATTGATATCGTTGCAGTAAACCAGATCACCTTCCATCAGAAAAAACTCAACCAGACCTTTTTGGCAATCACGAAAGCTAGAGATCCTGACATCACTCTCCAGGAGATTCCATTGTTGCAGCCTGGAGCCCAACAGCTCTGCTTTACTCTTAGGCAGTTCCAAATCCCTGACTAGGTCATTCAGTTCACTCTGAGATATAAAGTGTGGTTCAGGAGAGGAATGTGACGGCCTGAAGTCTGGATCAGCTGATGTTGATGGGTCAGGACTAGCTGCATCCTGATCATCATCTTGGTCATCATCAGAGTCTAAGGAGTAAGATTCTGGTGCATCAGGAACTGGTAGGTCTTCTCCATGAGGCACAGGGCGAAGAGCTGATGGAATATTTGGATATTGCACTGTCCATTTTTTCTTTCTGGAAATACCACTTGCAACTGGGGGTACCATACAAAAATAACAATCAGTAGTGTGATCTGTTGGTTCACGCCAAATCATTGGAACTGCAAAAGGCATAGATTTTCTTTTCTTGTTGAGCCACTGGCGTAGATTTGATGCATATGTGTTACAGCAATAATGTGGGGCCCAGCTTTTGTCCTGGTCACCTATTTTGCATCCAAAAAAAAGAGTTCCATAGAAATATGAGGTCCTGGCAACTTTTCAGTTATGAAAACGGCTGCATGGGAATTATAATCCACAGGTCAACTCGTGCTACTGATCAAGAAATATCTCTACATTAATACATTACCTTAACTTTCAAGACACAGGTTTTCTGCAAGTAATGTGTCAAATACAGGATGCTCATTCAAATTTCTATTCAACATGATAGTATTCTTGTTTGGAATCACTGTTTGAAATCGATTATGTCTTAGGGAAATATATTTCCATTTGAAATGGGACTCGATTTCTCATTAATTTTCAAGAAATTTCACAATTTGACCTAATACTGTATCTTGAAAACTATAGCTAATTGGCACTTCTGACTTATTTTTTCTTTAATAGTGACCAAAAGTTGGTAAAATTTCACTACTCTTATCCAGGAAGCATTTTGCTTGTAGACCAGTGTTATCCTTGTGTAGTGTTGTCATGTGTGCAGAAACGTCTCTACAACATGTTTGCTTATCTTTCAAACTGCTATTTTCTCATCATCATTACTCCACCAAGGAACACAGCGGAGTTATGTGACGATCAACGTACATTTGTCCATTCATTGATCTGTCTGTGCGCAACATTTCTCAAAACGGATGTGGATAAAATTTTCAGGGAAGGTCAGAAATGACACATGGACCAAGTGATTAGATTTTGGGAGTGATTTGGCTTATTGTCTGGATCCACCAATTAGTTCAGGGTTTCTGTATCATTGCAAAACAGCAGCACAGCGTCACTCTAACTATGACTACAAGTGAACAAAACGTCAGCTGCCTGCTGATGATCACATGATTGCGATCCCACTACAAATCCACCGCTGCGGACTTATTGGGACTTATCCATCGGAAATCAGGAACAATTGATTAAATTGTGGTGTTGTTTCCAAGTCCCATCAATTCCTGCTGCCCGCTACATATTTAGGTCACGCGATTTGGTGTCCGTACATAACATACACATGCATAACACAACCCTGTCCTCAGCGCAACCTCAATCTGTTTGTGGGTACATAAATGGCCACATTCTATGTTGCCGTGATTTCTGATCATCAATACCTGATAAACAAATGCTGCACTTCTACAAAAATATGCTGCATTTCTGATAATGCCACATGGGGAAATGAACAGCCTTGGCTGATTACTGCGCTCTCTGAGTTCTTTTCTTGTCAGCAAAAGTTTTCATTTGAGCATGCTAGCATGCTAACATTAGCACTTAGGTCAAACCACTACTGTGCCACAGTAGACAGCCTACAGCCTTGTAGAGCCATGTGACTGCAGATTGTAGACAGTTGGTGGTGTTGACTGAACCCTCATTGTGAGAAGGCCCTTGTCTTTGAATTATGGTCCTGATCCTGTTTGTGGTAAACTTTGTACTTTCCATGTATTAAGGAAATGCAAAATTCAAATAAGTATTTGTGTGACAGACACAAAAACTGAAGATAGTAGCCCAAAGAGAGATACTGTAGGTTGCTATAGAGCATGAATGACCTCGCCTCTCTATGTCTTGCACAGCTGATGGAGCGGGAGAGCTCTCAGGATCTCCTGAAGGTTGTGTCCCCTCTATTCCGAGCCCGAGGTCCTACCTCCTTCACCCAGATGATGTCCAGTGTGTCAAGCCTCTTCTGCGGATATCCAGAGGGAGGAGGCTCTAGGGTCCTGTCCTTCAACTGGTATGAAGACAACAACTACAAGGTGTTTCTGGGGGTCAATGGCACCAAAAGCCACAACTATGTCTATGATGATACTGCCAGTAAGTAAAGATTTTTGGACTGCTGTTTAAATGTCCCAATTCCATTTTATTTACTGTACTTTGTGGTAGGTACCTTAGAGTTAATATTATATTTATTATATTATATAATATTTTTGGTATTGCAAGAAATCTGTTTATTTTATAGCTGCTCAAACACACGATTGTCAAAAAATTTAACTTGCCCAGTTGTCATGGAGCTACACACGTGGACAAAATTGTTGATACCCCTCAGTTAATGAAAGGAAAACCCACAATGGTCACAGAAATAATTTGAATCTGACAAAAGTAATAATAAATAAAAATTCTATGAAAATTAACCAATGAAAATCAGGCATTGCTTCTGAACCGTGGTTTAACAGAATTATTTTTAAAAATAAACTCATGAAACAGGCCTGGACAAAAATGATGGTACCCCTAGGAAAGACTGAAAATAATGTGACCATAGGGACGTGTTCAATCAAGGTGTGTCCTCTAATTAGCATCACAGGTGTCTACAAACTTGTAATCAGTCAGTTGGCCTATTTATAGTGTTACAATAGTCACTGTGCTGTTTGGTGACATGGTGTGTACCACACTAAACATGGACCAGAGGAAGCCAAGGAGAGAGTTGTCTCAGGAGATTAGAAAGAAAATTATAGACAAGCATGTTAAAGGTAAAGGCTAGAAGACCATCTCCAAGCAGCTTGATGTTCCTGTGACTACAGTTGCACATATTATTCAGAAATTTAAGATCCATGGGACTGTAGCCAACCTCCCTGGATGTGACCGCAGGAGGAAAATTGATGACAAATGGAAGAGACGGATAATACGAATGGTAAGAAAAGAGCCCAAAACAACCTCTAAAGACGTTAAAGGTGAACTCCAAGGTCAAGGTACATCAGTGTCAGATCTCACCATCCGTCGTTGTTTGAGCCAAAGTGGACTTCATGGGAGACGACCAAGGAGGACACCATTGTTGAAAACAAATCATTAAAAAGCCAGACTGGAATTTGCCAAACTGCATGTTGACAAGCCACAAGGCTTCTGGGAGAATGTCCTATGGCCAGATGAGACAAAACTGGAACTTTTTAGCACATCAGCTCTATGTTCACAGACGCAAAAATGAAGCATGTCAAGAACACTGTCCCTACTGTGAAACATGGAGGAGGCTCTGTTATGTTCTGGGGCTGCTTTGCTGCATCTGGCACAGAGTGTCTTGAATCTGTGCAGGTACAATGAAATCTCATGACTATCAAGGTATTCTAGAGAGAAATGTGCTGCCCAGTGTCAGAAAGCTTGGTCTCAGTCACAGGTCATGGGTCTTTCAACATGATAATGACCCAAAACACACAGCTAAAAACACCCAAGAATGGCTAAGAGGAAAACATTGGACTATTCTGAAGTGGCCTCTATGAGCCCTGATCTAAATCCTATTGAACATCTGTGGAAGGAGCTGAAACATGGCATCTGGAGAAGGAACCCTTCAAACCTGAGACAACTGGAGCAGTCTGCTCATGAGGAGTGGAACAAAATACCTGCTGAGAGGTGCAGAAGTCTCACTGACAGTTACAGAAATGGTTTGATTGCAGTGATTGTCTCAAAAGGTTGTGCAACAAAATATTAAGTTAAGGGTACCGTCATTTTTGTCCAGGCCTGTCTCATAAATTTATTTTTAAAAATAATTCTGTTAAACTACGGTTCAAAAGCAATGTTTAATTTTCTTTGCTTAATTTTCATAGAATTTTATTTATTATTACTTTTGTCAGATTCAAATTATTTCTATGACCATCGTGGGTTTTTCTTTCATTAACCGAGGGGTACCAACAATTTTGTCCACGTGTGTATAAATGCTCACATTTTTGAGAGCATTTTAAATTAAAAAATAAGATTGAAAGTTTACTCTTGACCTTCATTACAGTAGCTGAGAAAATAATATTGCTAAAGGCTCAATTTAATGTTTTTTTCTGGGCTTTTGATCATACGATTTCATCATCATCATGGAGTTTTAATTGCTGTTTTGGACAAGAAGTGATGACAAGAAGCTGCTGTAGCTAGATTGTGCAATTCACCCCGTCAGTAAAACTCCATGAAAAGAGGAAAAACAGTTATGCTAAGATGCACTTTTCATTTATTTCCTTCAGCTATCTCACTGTTTTTTTCACATGTAGTTTTACTTTTCCAGCTGGGTGTACATTTTTCAAAGTAAAAAACAGCAATCATTTCACAGAGGTTCATATGCTGTTTGCTACATCAAATGCTACAACAATTATACCAGAAAGGTGACAGATAATTACTTGTGGGCCACTTTTGCATATTTCCACTCTTTTATTGTTAACTTGATTAATGGCTTTTGAATGGTGGACAGTTGTGAGGAATATAAGAAAGAATCATTATCAGAATCGTTCCCCACAATGATCCTTTTTTTCTCCTCTTTTCCATCTCTCTTTTTATCTGTTTTGTCTCTACATACAATACTTTTTCATTTCCATTTTTTTTTTTTTTTTTGCGATTTTTGTCTGCTTAGCTCCCTTCTGCAATGGCCTGATGGAGACCCTGGAGTCCAACCCTGTCACAAAAATTGTGTGGAATTCAGTCAAGCCCCTGCTGATGGGAAAGATCCTGTACACTCCCGACTCCCCTGCCGTCCGCAAGATATTAAAGAGTGTAAGAGAGACCACCTCCAGACCGACCTTCACCTCTCTTCCTTTGTCTGCTCACTTTTACTCTCGTTCTTCATTTCTTTCAACACACTCAGTATCTGTGTAGATGCATACAAACCCCCACCCTTCATTGGAATGAGCTGGCTACTGAAGCAAGGGAAAGAAGTGGGTGTTGGCAGTCTTACTGCAGTGTGAGGAAAGAGAAGAGAATGGAAAATTAAACAATAAACTGAATGTGTGAGTGCAGTAGTGAAAGGATAAACAGATCTGTCATATTTCTTTGATTACTCCTCAAACAGATCTTAATTCCAAGGGGAGTTCTGGTCATGAGAATTCAGGCAAATAACCTAATGTGACTGTTGGTACCTGTGTTGTTTTAAAAATATTGCAGTTTAGAGCTTAGACAAATGAAATGTTTGCTTTCATAGACCTCGTCTATATCATCTGACACTACTCTCATACAGCAGAAAACTCTACATGACTCATTATTGACTATATTATTAGCACAAGACAAAGGCACGAAAGGTTAAGTATGCTTCTTGATTGTTGGTATACTACTCTAGCAATTTTATATCAATTCTGAATGGATCCGCATGTGTATTTGTGTGTGTCCAGGCCAACACAACATTTGAAGAGCTGGAGAGGCTCCGGAACATGGCCAAAGCCTGGGAAGAGGTGGGACCTCAGCTTCAAGCTTTCTTCCACAACAGTGTCCAGATGAACATGATCAGGGTATGAATATCACACATATCTGCACACTAATTTTTACTGGAATGTAATGTACAAGTTAAAAAAGTACCACATGCAAAAAATGTGAGAATATTTTTAATGTAATATTTCAGAACATATAATGCTCTGTTTAAATTAGCCTTTATTAATTACAGCATATCCAGTGTTAAAACCAACCATTAGCAGAAGTCCATCCATCCATTATCTATACACTGCTTAATCCTCATGAGGGTCATGGGGGCTGGAGTCTATCCCAGCTGACTTAGAGTGAAGGCAGGGGACACCCTGGACAGGTCACCAGTCCATCACAGGGCTACACATAGCGACAAACAATCACACTTATACAGTTATCAATAACCTCAGCCTAGTTTTGGACTGTGGGAAGGAGCTGAATATCCGGAGAACATCCACACATGCACAAGGAGAACATGCAAACTCCATACATAAAGATCCGGGGAAGGCCAGGATGCAAACCGGGGATCTTCTATCTGCAACGTGAAAGTGCTAACCACCAAACCACTGTGCAGCCACATTAGCAGAGGTGTGAACACCATATCATAAAATAGCTTTACGTCAAATTTAGCCTGCAAGCTTGACTTCAGTTAGTCGTGTTTCTTCTTTTTGAGGCTTTTACTTGAAAAACATGATACCCTCCTCAAGTCGGAAACAGAATAATCTTATCTGGGGCAGTCTATTTTAAACAATGAACTGGTATTACTTGTTTTATGTCCCCAGGATATTTGTTGGCTTCCAAATAGTTAACATTCAGTTGGCAATGCAATTTACTACTGACTACTGACAAATCTACTGACATTTTGAAATGGTAGTAAGTCTGTTGAGAATTAATCATGTTTTATGTTTAATTAGTTTGTCAGCACAATGATTCAAAGGCATTTTTAATTGTCCTTTATATGGTACATACAATGCAGGCAGGGCTGCACAGTTGCTCAGCGGTTAGCACATTCGCCTTGCAGCTGTAAGATCCCCCGTTCACTTCCTGGCCTTCCTGGGATCTTTCTGCATGGAGTTTGCATGTTCTCCCTGTGTATATGGTGTTTCTCCAGGTACTCCAACTTTCTCCCACAGTCCAAAAACATGCTGGGTTTAATTGGTAACTCTAAATTGTCTGTAGATCTCAATATGTAGCCCTGTGATAGACTGGTGACCCGTCCAAGTTGTCCCCTGCCTTCACCCTAAGTCAGCTGAGAGAGACGCCAGACCTCCATGACCCTAATGAGGATTAAGCAGTATATAGATGATGGATGGATGGATGGATATAATGCAAGCAGCTGCATACCGCTTTTCTCAGTACATATACTACCGTTTAAAAGTTTCGGGTCACTTAGAAATGTCCTTATTTTTGAAAGAAAAGCATTTTTTTTCAGTGAAGATAACATTAAATGAATCAGAAATACAGTCTAGACATTGTTGTCATGTGGTAAATGACTATTCTAGCTGGAAACGGCTGATTTTTAATGGAATATCTACATAGGCCACATTTCCAGCAACCATCACTCCTGTATTCTAATGGTACATTGTGTTAGCTAATGGTGTTGAAAGGCTAACTGATGATTAGAAAACCCTTGCGCAATTATGTTAGCACATGAATATAAGTGTTAGTTTTCATTATAAATGTGGAATTGCCTGAATGACCCCAAACTTTTGAATGGTAGTGTATGAATATGTCATATTTATATCACGCATAGTAAGTGCACTCTTGTCTCTGTCGCTGCAGGACACCCTGAGAAACCCGACAGTGATGCACTTCA
Source organism: Amphiprion ocellaris (assembly GCF_022539595.1). Classification (NCBI taxonomy): domain Eukaryota; kingdom Metazoa; phylum Chordata; class Actinopteri; family Pomacentridae; genus Amphiprion; species Amphiprion ocellaris. The sequence continues at coordinate 24,715,695 of NC_072775.1, forward strand.
TGGACAACAGTCTGGTGGAAACAGACTTTACAACTAGAGATATTCTGAACTTCTTGTACAGTGGTCCAGAAGAGGAGAGGGAGGCAGGAATGCCAAACTTTGACTGGAGGAACATTTTTAACATCACTGACCAGATCATACGCATGCTCAACCAATATGGGGAGGTGAAGAACCTGTCTGTATTGCTGTGCTTCATTTTAGTTCCTGTTTGCCAAACCCTACATGTTCTCAGGACTGGGTGCTCAGTCTTTTTTGTTTGTTTCAGTCTCAGTTAAACAGACAAGAACATCAGTCTTCCAGCCACCTAGCATGGCTTTAGAGCCGATCTGCCGTCCAGTAGTCAGTGGAGAAAGGTGGAGAGAACAAGCCTTCTGTCACCCCCCTCCTTTGCTTCTTTTGTGAGCTAGTGATAAAGTAGAGAGTAGGTGGGAGAGTCCCCCCTCTCATGAGCTAAGAGTGGTGTTTTAGGGTATGGCCCTGCATTGAAACAGACCCCCTGTGCCTGCAATATAAAAGAGGGCAAATCACTCTATCCATCCTTTACTCCTTTCCTCTCGTTTCTCTAATTTAAAAGGAGGCAGGGGTTGAGATTTTGGAAAAAACCGTATCAGTGCAGGCATCTCAATCTGTCCTTTGTCTATGTCAAGTTCAGCGGCAAGACCCTGAAGAGCCCCACAAACAAACCCAGGATTTAGCCAATTAGATATAGCTGTCAGCTAGCATTGGGCCATGGGATAGCTGCTGCAGTTAGCATCAGGTCCTCTCAATCTTTCAGGGCTATGCACCTCACACTGAAATCCCATTGGAACATGTGTATCAGTGAGGCTCTTTCTTCTCAGCCCATCTCTGAGTGAACATTGTTGTGTTGTGAGTGTATGGTCCCATAAAGATGAATAGGAAGTAGTCTCTGGTCTTTGTTTGAGCGGTCTCAGGGTATTGTACAGTACTGTGAATGGAGACATTAGACACAGTGTACATGGGAATGTTAGAGAGCTGAGTGTTCATGTGTATGAATGGGTTGGAGTTTCACGTGGCCATTACACATGATAGACAGTGTCTGTGAGAAAATGACATTGTGCGAGAGTTGTGCTCGTGTGTTTAGATGCATGTATGTGTGCTTCATACATTTTGCTTTCCTGGATGCATGTGTGATCCAGTTTGTGTCTGTCACTGTGGAATGGATATAGTGGCTCAGATTTCCCCATGTCACCAGATCACTTTAGTGAAAAGCACTTCTTGTTAAACACAGAATAATGTGTGGGATTTAACTTCACACAGTCTGCTGAATCTTTCAGTAGAGCTGGATATTTTTCTGATGACAAAGAAAACCAGAATTTTAGGACAGACCCCTAATTATCATTTGTCAGAGTGCCATTATCCAAGTTTGAGTGTTAAACATAGAGGAGGATTTTTATATAAAACTTGTCTTTTATTTGCTGAAGCATATCACTAATAAATGCATCTTTCCTTGCTACAAAAAACAAAAACAAAAAAACCCCAGATTGGAACATAAAAGACTTTGGCTTAATAAAATACTTAAAAATTTTTGAGTTGTTCAGAAAATAGCAAAACTAAACAAGGGAAAAAATTGAATGCACTGATGTAACTTTAATCCCAATATTTTCTTTAGATTCTAATACATTGTAGTATTGTGGTAACTGGACATTCTGATGCACTCACACACATCGACAGTTACAGCAACATTTGTAGAGAAGGACCAAAAAAACTTCAATGCTTCAAAGGTGAAAACAACCAAGCGCACAGTATTTATACTTCTAAATCTAATGCCACATCCTCTCTCTTTTCTCTCTTTGTAGTGCATTAATCTGGATAAATTTACAGCCTACACAGATGAGTCTCAGATGATCCATCAGTCCTTATACCTGCTGGAGGAGAACAAGTTTTGGGCCGGTGTTGTCTTCATGGACATGTATCCCTGGACCACAAGTGTTCCCCCACATGTCAAGTACAAGATCCGCATGGACATCGATGCAGTGGAACGTACCAACAAAATCAAAGACAGGTTAGTCAGAGCTGTATGAGTGGGTGTTTTTTTTTCTAGAAGGATTACTCAACCTTGAAATAAAACTTAAGGACTCCTTCTAACAACAAGTTGGACTGTATGTGACTATGGTTTCAAAGTGTGACCACAAAATATTTTCCTCTTTCAATCTGATACCCAAGGGTGCTGTTTTAAAAACACAAAGCACACAAATTTAGAATATAAACATTTTTGGCAAAGAACAAAAGGCTATTCATGAGAGTTAGATTGGATCTAAACAGTAACATTTCAAGCACCAAATAAGCCTTACAGCCTGTCGTTCCTACATGTTTTCACGTTTCATGTTTTCTAAAACCGCTCCAGCTGGCTTCAGTGTGTCTTACAAAGTTTATTAGTGGCTCCATATTAACGTGTTACCTGCCCTTTCATCCTTCCACGTGCAGCTTTTACATGTATTTTTCTTTCCCTTTCATCTCCCAGTCATAAGCAGACAGTGTGTGACTAGCCCCTGGGGTGAACAAACAGTTTAAGCTGTTTACAACACACCAGCAGGCTATAATGGACCCAGTGGGAGTACTGCCTCTATACAATTGAATAATCAGATTGTAAGAGGGCTTTGACTCAGACTTATCCGCTTAAGTAAAAACAGTGTACATGGTGTGTGTGTGTGGCTTTAGAGACTTTTGCTACAGGATGTTGCAATATTAATAAAATTTGAATGAAGACTGTGGTTCGGATTATTTCCTAAACAAAACAACACCTAAATGTACTGCTTGTGTCACGGTGTATGTGATGAATGATCCTGAAGCAACATTGTCTCTGGAATTTATAGACATCTGTCATTTACTTCTTGTGTCCTCTTTCAGATACTGGGATCCAGGTCCCAGAGCAGACCCCATGGAGGACCAGAGGTATATCTGGGGAGGTTTTGCTTACCTGCAGGACATGATTGAACACAGCATCATCAAGCTTCACACAGGCAACGACTGGCCACTAGGGGTCTATGTCCAGCAGATGCCATATCCATGTTATGTAGATGACCTGTGAGTTAACCAGTCACCTCATGTAACTACAGACCATATAAGAAATGGATTTTAGTGTGTCGATGACACTATGCTTTTTGATATGGTTGACTGAAAATGGGGTAACAGCACTGATTACTTTCAGTCACAATGTTGTTGTTTTTACTACCACTGTACATGGAAAAATTGTAAAATTTGAAGTCCTGCACTTAGCTTATTTGAGATTTCTCCATTTTTTCCTATAACATGTGTCCCTCCTCTGTTTCACTGAAACAAATGTCACTATATGCTGTGTATTTTTGCTGAGAGAATATGAAATCACTGGCATCACATCCTAACTCCACCTCTGATCCTTCGCTTCTCCAGTTTTATGATTACGCTGAACCGCTGCTTCCCGATGTTTATGGTGCTGGCCTGGATCTACTCTGTGTCCATGACTGTGAAGAGCATTGTGCTGGAGAAGGAGCTGCGCCTGAAAGAGACCCTCAAAGCCATGGGAGTTGACAATGGAGTCATTTGGTACACATGGTTCATCGACAGCTTTATCATGATGACTGCAAGCACAGCTCTGCTCACTTCCATCATCATGGTGAGAAAAAGTTGGAGTGAGAAGATGAAAGAGGGGAGGCCATGTTAAAAGGGATTTTTTCACTTTGCTCATGTTTTGGTAGCTGACGTGGAGAGCCCATGCTTTTTAGGGTCTAATGGCACCCTCTTGTGGGTGATGCTAAAAAGATTTGTGAAGAGAAACGTTTTATGCATACGGCCAGTGGTTCCTGTTTTAATTTGTGTTTCAGTGCTTAAGGATAAATCATCGAAGGGATAATCTCACACCTCATATCTACTTTTGTCTCAGGTTGGAAAGGTGCTGAATTACAGCGATCCAATCCTTGTCTTCTTCTTCCTGCTGACTTTCACTCTGGCCACCATCATGCAGTGTTTCCTGATGAGTGTGTTCTTCAACAAGGCCAACCTGGCAGCTGCCTGCAGTGGCATCATCTATTTCACCCTCTACCTGCCTCACATCCTCTGTGTTGCCTGGCAAGACCGCATCACTAAGAACATGAAACTGGCTGCAGTATGTTTACTTTTTGTCTGAGTTATCTAAATCAAACAAACCCACAGGTACTCCTCCAGCACAAACTATGCAAGGGGAGTAAATATTTAAAATGAAATTGTATATCATCGAAGGGGATTACACATGCTAAAAATCCCCACAAAACAAACTCTGTAAAAACTTATTCTGATAATGGTGCTGTAGCAGTGCTATAATACAGACAGAAAGGTTATCTGTTTGTATTGTCCTGACTGAACATATGGATTTACCTTTGATTAGGAGAATATATGCAAGTGTCAGAGTTAATTTTATAACAGACATTATTTAAACAAACTGAACTAAGTCTCATTACTATAGATGTTGTATTTACTCTGCAAAATTTGTCACAAAACCGAGTAAGCATCCTTTGTGCATCTCTTTGCTATTCTAGAGCTTGTTGTCTCCAGTAGCCTTTGGCTTTGGGACAGAGTATCTGTCACGGTATGAGGAGCAGGGTTTGGGTCTGCAGTGGAACACCATCCAGACCAGCCCATTAGAGAAAGACACTTACTCCTTCCTCACCTCCATCCTCATGATGATGTTTGATGCCGTCCTCTACGGAGTCCTAGCCTGGTATCTGGATAATGTTTTCCCAGGTTGGGCTGCTAATATATTGTATAATGTACAGTTTACAGTGTATGTTAATACTTCATAGGTGATATGACTTTGTTAAATTGAGAATTAATGAATATTTTTCCTCTACAGGACAGTTTGGCATTGGTCGGCCATTCCACTTCCCATTCCAGCCTTCATACTGGCAAAGACCTACACCGTCACACTCAGAAATGACTGATCAAGGTTAGTGAACGCAGAGACAGTCCTATGAGTCAATGTTTGTCATTTTAAAATTTGAGTCAGAGAGGTGAATACTTGCCATATCCATTGCTTTAAAACACACTGGGGAGAGACAAGGTATCTTATGACAATTGTTGTCCATTAAATGTCAGTGTAAGATACACTATATTGCCAAAAGTATTCGCTCACCCATCCAAATAATCAGAATCAGGTGTTCCAATCACTTCCATGGCCACAGGTGTATAAAATCAAGCACCGAGGCATGCAGACTGCTTTTACAAACATTTGTGAAAGAATGGGTCGCTCTCAGGAGCTCCGTGAATTCCAGCATGGAACTGTGACAGGATGCCACCTGTGCAACAAATCCAGTCGTGACATTTCCTGGCTCCTAAATATTCCACAGTCAACTGTCAGCTGCATTATAAGAAAGTGGAAGTGTGTGGGAACGACAGCAACTCAGCCACCAAGTGGTAGACCACGTAAACTGACGGACCGGGGTCAGTGGATGCTGAGGCACATAGTGCCAAGAGGTCGCCAACTTTCTGCAGAGTCAATCGCTACAGACCTTCAAACTTCATGTGGCCTTCAGATTAGCTCAAGAACAGTGCTTCAGCAGAGAGCTTCACGGAATGGGTTTCCATGGCCGAGCAGCTGCATCCAAGCCATACATCACCAAGTGCAATGCAAAGTGTGGGATGCAGTGGTGTAAAGCATGCCACCACTGGACTCTAGAGCAGTGGAGACGCCTTCTCTGGAGTGACGAATCGTGCTTCTCCATCTGGCAATCTGATGGACGAGTCTGGGTTTGGTGGTTGCCAGGAGAACGATACTTGTCGGACTGCATTGTGCCAAGTGTAAAGTTTGGTGGAGGGGGGATTATGGTGTGGGGTTGTTTTCAGGAGCTGGGCTTGGCCCCTTAGTTCCAGTGAAAGGAACTCTGAATGCTTCAGCACACCAAGACATTTTGGACAATTCCATGCTCCCAACTTTGTGGGAACAGTTTGGAGCTGGCCTCTTCCTCTTCCAACATGACTGTGCACCAGTGCACAAAGCAAGGTCCATAAAGACATGGATGACAGAGTCTGGTGTGGATGAACTTGACTGGCCTGCACAGAGTCCTGACCTCAACCTGATAGAACACCTTTGGGATGAATTAGAGTGGAGACTGAGAGCCAGGCCTTCTGGTCCAACATCAGTGTGTGACCTCACAAATGTGCTTCTGGAAGAATGGTCATAAATTCCCATAAACACACTCCTAAACCTTGTGGACAGCCTTCCCAGAAGAGTTGAAGCTGTTATAGCTGCAAAGGGTGGAACCAAGTCATATTGAACCCTAAGAATTAGGAATGAGATGTCACTTACGTTCATATGCGAGTCAAGGCAGGTGAGCGAATACTTTTGGCAATATAGTGTATATAATGAGTGAAGGCCAACACCAGAGACATGTTCTCTCTTGCCACTTCCAATGCTCCCAGAGCAGAAAATGGAATCAGCAGCTTGGTAAAACACGGACCGGTAGAGAGCGCTTTTGCCAGCACAAAAAGTAAGTCCTCTCTTTAAAGAATGGTTCCTTTAATCATACTGTGGTTTCTTCCAGCCAGTGCTATGTTTAAATGAAGAAATAAAATGCACTTATTAAAAAAAAATGACTGGAAAGTGGAAACCTACATAAAACTAGCTCTCCACCTTATATCTGAGTTACCATTTTATCATATGATAAAATAGCATAGCCTGAAATAATGCCCAAATAAAACATATGCGAGGAAGAAACATAGTACATTTCCATGTAATAGCTTGCAAGCCAAATCATTTTCAAGCCATGTAACTGCAGGTTGTGAACTGAGATTTCATGTTTTAACAATCAACAAATAGATTTTTAACAAATCAGTTAGACGTATTAATATAAATTTGCGTTGGCTGTGAGATGGAAACTTTTCACATAAACCAGATAAAACCCATCAAAAAGATCTGAATGAGGAAATGACTGTACAAACTCTTCCCTTCAGTTCCTGAACAACCTGAGCAAGAGAGCCAAGAGAAGGATGTTGAGAGCGGAGGCACACCAGAGACATACACCTGTAACGGATCAGCCAGCAGAAAAACCTGCAAGCACCAAAGTAAGAGAGATCGCCTGGAGAGAGAGAGGGAGCAGATGAAACAACTACAGGATACTCCAAACCTGGAGGATGAGGATCAGGATGCAGGAAAGGAAGGTGAGGACAGAAACACAGAATAGAAGCTCACTGACTCACTTACCACTCTAAACAGATTAAACATTGAGACTATGCAGTGGGTAATGCCATGACTGGATGCATGCGGGGAACACTCTGAGGACATCTGGTGGACAGGCAGGGAAACACACCACATCTGCATCTGACAGAAAGGGAACAGCACAGGTGGAGAGTGAGAAACGCCAGAGAGACAAATGGTGTTGCATCCAAACGTACATACTAGTCAGAAATTTGGACACACCTCCTCATTGAATGGTTTTTCGTTATTTTCAGGACTATTTACATTGTAAATTCTCACTGAAGGCATCAAAACTATGAATGAACTCAAATGGAATTATGTGGTAAACAAAAAAGTGTGAAATAAGTCAAAACATGTTTCATATTTTATATTCTTTAAAATAGCCACCCTTTGCTTTCATTACTGCTTTGCACACTCTTGCATCTGCATCGCACAAATACACAGCGGGTGGAACCAAAGATCTCCAATTTGGACTCATCAGACCAAAGCACAGATTTCCACTGGTCTAATTTCCAATCATTGTGTTTCTTGGCCAAAACAAGTCTCTTCTGCTTGTTGCTTTTCCTTAGTACTGGTTTCTTAGCAGCTGTTTGACCATAAAGGCCTGATTGGCGCCTGGTGTCTCCTCTGAACAGTTGATGTAGAGATGTGTCTGCTACTAGAACTCTGTGAGGCATTTATCTGAGGTGCTGATAACCCTTTGATGCGCAGTGTGGGTCAGGAGATACTCATTTTCCAATGGATTTGGGTCACTTTTGACCCATGTGCATCAAACGGTTGACTTGCCATTTCTGAGGCTGGTGACTCAGATGAACTTATTTTCAGCAGCAGAGGTGACTCTTGGTCTTTCTTTCCTGGGGTGGTCCTCATGTGAGCCAATTTCGTTGTTGCGCTTGATGATTTTTGCGACTGCATTTGGGGATACATTCAAAGTCTTTGCAATTTTCCAGACTGACTGACCTTCAGTTCTTAAAGTAATGATGGACTGTTGTTTCTCTTTACTTAGCTGGTTGGTTCTTGCCATAATATGGATTCTAACAGTTGTCAAATACGGCTGTCAACTGTGTACCAACCTGACTTCTGCACAACACAACTGATGGTCACAACCCCAGTAAGAAGAAAAGAAATTCCACAAATAAACCTTGACAAGGCACACACTTGAAATGAAAACTATTTCAGGTGACTACTTCATGAAGCTCATAGAGAGAATGCCAAGAGTGTGCAAAGCAGTAATAAAAGCAAAGAGTGGCTATTTTGAAGAATCTAAAATATAAAACCTGTTTTGACTTATTTCACACTTTTTTGTTTACTACATAATTCCATATGTGTTCATTCATAGTCTTGATGCCTTCAATGAGAATCTACAGTGTAACTAGTCATGAAAATAAAGAAAAAAACATTAAATCAGAGGTGTGTCCAAACTTTTGACTGGTAGTGTATATCGATTAACAAGTGTAACTAGTAAAAAATTATTTTAGGGAGATGATAAATTTGCTTTTTGCATTATACAAGTCTCACAGCAGAAGAGATGTTTCTGAGTTCTACAATATATTCCTCCAAGGTCTGCATCTGATATTTATTCAAGGTCAGAAATCCAGAACAATTGGTAGTAAGACAATAAATCAGTTGCATAAGTTTTTTCATGCAGATTTCCAATTGCTTAGACTTCCAACACAGGGTTACCAGGAGAAGCCTGGAAGTGTAAAAAAAAAAAAAAAAGTTAAGCAAACAACCAATCCTAGCTACATATGGTATTCACAAAAAAATAAAAAATGTTACAAAAATGTGAACAGCTCTCTCTAGAGCCACTATTTGGCTTGCCTGTTCTGGGCTACTGTGAGAACATGGCTCTGCAACACTGTGGTTTCCAAGGAAAGGCCCCTACTTTCATTGTAGATAGAAAGAATCTGAAAATGTAATTATTGATATTAAATTGCATTTCTGCTCATCCAAATCTAAAACTGGATGCTCTGGTTTGGTGATATCTCCATAAATTGGTGGATTGAAATTTTTTATTTTTTTTTAATGTTGGTTTTGAAGCTTCACATCAAATTCCATCTGATTAATTTTTAATGTAGAGTAAATTAAGAATGTAACTATGTTTTGTATTGTATCACAATAAAATTTTTATCTCTTTCCCTATGTAGGCCAGTTGTTCTTTGAGCCTGACCCAGTTGGCCTTGCAATGGGGGTGCAGATTCAGGATCTGGTAAAGGTGTTCGATGGACGCTCCCGTCCAGCTGTCAATGGCCTCAACATCAGTTTCTACGAGGGACAGATCACATCCTTCTTAGGACACAATGGGGCTGGCAAAACTACAACGATGTAAGCTGAAATTAGATTTAAGAAACAATGAATAGCTAATATTTCTAAGTGCGGCGAAGTTACACAGCTTAGTAGCAATTTTATAAAGAAATCTGACAGAAACGGACTGAAAATTTGTAAAGTCAACTAATACAATTGAACTGTTTGTAGAAATGTCATGCAGTCTTTTGCTGGTGCAGCTAGACATTAAAAAATATGCTCCGAACTTTATCTTGTTACATTTACACCATGAAACAGGTAGTGCAAAAATAATTTACACACTACCGTTCAAAGGTTTGGGGTCACTCAGAAATGTCTTTATTTTTGAAAGAAAAGCTTTTTTTTCAGTGAAGATTGGAGTAACCCCAAACTTTTGACCGGTAGTGTAAGTGCATAGCTTTTGCAGCATCCTCCGGGTATTTAAGCAGCTCCCGATCAGGATTTTCTATTTGAAGACAAGAATCAGATCTTATTAAATTCTTTATAAACTGGCTTTTTTGAGAAACCTTTTTGTGAATGTGAGTTGCAACTCAGAGGTTTACCCAAATGTTGATATTACATTTTTCATATTACTGATTCTGAATGGTTTTTTTTGTTTTCTTTTTTTTTCAGGTCCATCCTGACTGGGCTCTACCCTCCTACATCTGGCACAGCCTACATTAATGGAAGAGACATTAGAACTGACATAGACATCATCCGCACCTCTATGGGAATGTGCCCTCAATACAACATCCTCTTCAAGCAGTGAGTTACATTTCAAATACTCACGTCAGTTCAATGTAAATAAGTTCAAAAATCAGCTGCTTTTCCAAAGACACTTTGAGTCACAACAAGAAACAATGAAAGAAGGATGAACCAAAAATTATTTGCTGATTATATTTGGTTTGTTAATAGTTGGTGTCATTAAATGGTTTAGTTTCAATAAAATCAGAAACAGACTTTTTCAAGAATCAATATGCAGTCTTCAAAAATACAGTCAGCAGTTTTTCAAAAAAAGCTTTTACACAGCGGAAAAACAGCCAAAGCAGCAACTTTACACTTTTTGTATAAACATATTACTACTGCTCTGTTTTGAATCCAGTCTCACAGTGGAGGAGCACATCCTGTTCTACTCACTGCTAAAGGGTCGAACCCAGGAGGAGGCAGAAAGGGAGGTCGAGGACATGCTAGTGGATCTGGGACTTCCCCACAAGAGAGATGACCAGGCTCAGAACCTCTCAGGTTGGCCATTTGTTTTTGTGTGAAAGAGAGAGTGAGATCATTTCATTCATCATTACAGTGTTGTGTCTCTTTTACCCTAGAAGCTAGATGCTTCCCTTCTTCTTGGTTGACTTGCTTTCAAAGTATTTATTGCAGCAAGATGGAGCACACATCAAATGAAACTGCACAACGTGACCTTTCTAACAATCCTAGTTGCTTGTGTATGTAATTAAGTGTTGTGAGAGGAAATAATTTTGAATTGACATCCTATTAGTTACAACCTGCAAATAGCTCCGCAACCATCTCTACACCATTACCTTGTTTTAATTACTCATGAACTCATCACTGCATAGATGTGTTGATATCTAGATGTGTGTGTGTGCGTGCGTGCGTGTGTGTGTCTCAGTGATCAAAGGTCTGGTTAGCCTAGACCAGGGATGTCAAACATAAGGCCTGCGGGCCAAAACTGGCCTGCCAGAGGGTCCAATCCGGCCCATGGGATGACTTTGCACAGTGTAAAAATTACAGAAGTGAAAATTAATCCTTACTGTGAAAATACTTAAAGAATTGACCATTGGTGCAATATAATGTGAGTCAGCAGCTTCAGTTCGACAGAGTTTGGTTTGATGGAACCCTATTGTTGATGTAGTGCTATGTAAAAATTTTACACGTTTATAAAGCAGCGAGACAACTGAACCTTTTCCTTAATAGTTCCAACTTTAGTTGTGTGGTGTAGTGTGTCGGGATCACTACACAGACATGGAAAATAATTTCTAGATATTGACAAATTGTAAAATATTATAATGTTCAGTTCCAGATACCTGAGACTAAATGTTTTGTGTCTTTGTAGGCACACTGTGACCTGTAAGTTGTAATGCACAAATGATAAAGAGTTAATATTGTTAAAATTTCACTTATTTTTCTTTAAAAATTTCAGGTTGTTCATAATGTTTTTCAAAAAGATATTTCTTTAAATGTGGACATTTTCAGAATGTACTTTTTGCACTAAAACAAAGGAAAAAAAATTGGAGTCGTTATTTATTGGTTATTATGCTCTGATTTTACTGGTCCGGCCCTCTTGAGAACCAAATTGGACTGTATGTGGACGCTGAACTAAAATGAGTTTGACACCCCTGGCCTAGACTGATCTGAAAAAGACAAGGTACAGTGTAAAAGAAGAGGTTGGCTGTGAAGGTGGGGAAATTACCTTGAAAATTACCAAGTAAACATCCGTCTCATGCACATTACAGGTGGAATGCAGAGGAAACTGTCCGTTGCCATGGCATTTGTTGGAGGGTCAAAGGTCGTCATCCTAGATGAGCCCACCTCTGGAGTGGACCCCTACTCCAGAAGATCCATTTGGGACCTCCTACTGAAAAACAGAACTGGTAAAATGATCAGTTCTGTAGAGTCACATTCAACCCAATACATCCACATTTTAGCACTCCATATTAATATTTTGCCACTTCAGTGCAATGTTCTGACTGTCTAAATGCACATCTTACTCCTGCAAGCACATGCTGTATCTCACCCCTAAGGTCCACATGCTGTATCTCACCCCTAAGGTGCACTTTTCACTGTTCCACAGAAAACGGGGAAGAAAGAAACTAAATCTCTTGCAGCTTCACAGTTCTCCTGAGGCACTTGAATTAAGTTGTGAACTGATCAAATGGGAAAAAAAATTCAACTACACAGCCACAGAAAAAGAAGAAAATGTAGTCAGAAAATCGATATGTTCTAGCGACTGCTGGCAAAGGTAGTTTAAAGCTGAATTTTTTTTTGTCTGTTTCAATGAAAGTGCTTTTTAAAGAGTTTGCTCCCTGTGCAGGCCGTACAGTGATTCTGTCCACACATCACATGGACGAGGCGGACCTGCTGAGCGACCGCATCGCCATCATTTCCAAAGGGCAACTGCATTGCTGCGGGTCCCCCCTTTTCCTCAAAAACTGTTTCGGAGTCGGTTTCTATCTAACACTTGTGCGCTGCATGAAGGATCTCAGGAAGAAGGAGGTGAGGTTTTGTGCTAAATCAACAAGAAGTTTCTCATCACTGTCTGTTCCTGCAGTAGAAACAGAAATACTTTCTAACACAGACACACAGAAAAGAATACTTGATTTTCTATCATTGAGGCGAGGTTCACTTTTCTGTCAGGAAATACTTCTCTTTTTTTTTTGTTGCATTGTTAAAGGTGTCCTTGTCTTTTCTATTTCTGTCAGAATGACTGTGACTGTGCCTCCGACTGCTCTTGTTCCTGCTCCATCTGTACAAGATACAAAGATCAATCTCAGAATCAGTTCCAGCATCTAGACAGAGTTCTAGATGGTAAGTGTGTACTGTATATTCCTTTCATCTGTTTCCTCATGAGCAACTCCTGCTGTGTTTGTGTGTGTGTTCTCTGCTATGTCTGTCATATTGGGGACCAACATTAAGATTCAGAGTCACATTACATTTTTAGAGTGCATTTTTGGAAAATGAGGACATTTTGGCCTGTTTGAGAGTCAACAGTTAGTTTTCAGGTTAAAGTTAAGATAGATGCTTAAAGGATGAGGAAAGGGGAATTAAGGTTAGGATTAGGGTTATTTTTCCATATTAGATTAGAAAGACAAAAAGTAAATGTTCTGGTAAAAGCATAATTTGTCGTTATTTAGTAAGAGGCTTAGTTAGGATGGTATGGGAAAGAATTTATCTTATTATAATTACAATGATTTAAAGTCTCTCTCCAATCTTTGATTAAACACCTAAAAGCTCATCTCTGTGTATCAGAGTTACATATTTAGACATTTTTTTCATGAAAACAAACCCTTCATGCTGTTAAATGTCTGACATGTAACTCTGCACTGTTGCTTTCTCAGAAATGTGCACAAGTCCCTGCTTTTCTCTACACTCACTGTTGCTCGAGCCCACCAGTTCACCTTTGACGCTGATCAAACATTGTAAAACTATGTTGTGCTACACAGTGGCAAGCTGTAATCCTGATGTAATTCAGTTACACATGTTTGAACCGATTCTGAAGAAGAATAATGATGAAGAAAGCCCCAACCTGCAAGATGACAGGATTGATTCCTCAGCTTTGTTACATGTGAAACCACAGAAGTCTGAATTGTGTTTTTGAGCCTGCCATTGGTACACTGTAGTTTTAAGGCAGAAATGCTCAACTATAGTCCTGACTGTTTTTTTTTTCTTTCTCCTAACGATGTCTTCACACATACACACTACCGTTCAACAGTTTGGAGTCACCCAGACAATTTCATGTTTTCCATGAAAACTCACACTTTTATTCATGTGCTAACACAACTGCACAAGGGTTTTCTGTCCATCTTTCAACACCATTAGCTAACACAATGTAGCATTAGAACACAGTAGTGATGGTTGCTGGAAATGGACCTCTGTACCCCTGTGTAGATATTCCATTAAAAATCAACCGTTTCCAGCTATAATAGTCATTTACCACATTAACAATGTCTAGACTGCATTTCTGATTCATTTAATGTTATCTTCATTGGAAAAAAACTGCTTTTCTTTCAAAAATAGGGACATTTCTAAGTGACTCCAAACTTTTGAACGGTAGTGGAAATAAAACACTGTATGTTAACAAGGTAAATAAAACAAACAAACTACTGTTCACTGTTGGGGCTCTTTAGCTAAACCCTGACCTCTTCCAATAGAGCCATGCACACCTAAAACCAGTGAAGCACATGCAAATCTCCCCTGTGAAATAACTAAGACTTCATCTCACTGAAGGCCCTCACATGTCTAGCAGTACAAATACAGTATGTGTGTGTGCAACCTGCAGAGTTGTTCATACCTGTGAGTGTTTGCACTTGTTGAAATGAAATTTGCATGACTGGCCCACTTAAGTTGCAAAACAGTATTAAACAGAACGCATTCACATTTATAATTTAATGGCAGTATTGACCCATGAGCTTGTTCCTCCTTTTCTGCCTGAGGACACACAACTTAATATGCAACGCCATGAAGTTGTTCAAGTACTAATTTGCTCATGCATTTCAGTGGTTGAATAATACTGTTTGTTTTTTTTTCATGCATCTCAAGCAGTTTCCCTTCCTTTGTCCTTATCTTTGTTGCTGCTATTTTGGAAACGCTTTGCTCTTCAGCAGCTCATCCATATGTGATTTTCTGTCTTCTCCCCAGGGGACATAGACAGCATCACTAGTCTTATCCACCACCATGTCCCCGAGGCCAAGCTGATTGAGACGATCGGACAGGAACTGACGTATCTGCTCCCCAATAAAGGGTTCAAACATCGAGCCTATGCTAGTCTGTTTAGGGAGCTGGAGGAGACACTTTCGGATATGGGTCTGAGTAGCTTTGGCATCTCTGATACGTCTCTAGAGGAGGTAGGGACATCACCACAATAACGTCTGTGTCACTTCCTTTCCTCTGATGCTCATAGGGAGTCCAACGGCTGCTTGCATTGTTGGGTTTTCTGTTCTCTGTTTGTAATTTATAAGGTCTGTACCTTACTGTGCTAAGCACTTTGAGATGGCATATGTTGTGAATCTGCACACTATAAATAAAACTGAATTCAAAATTAAATTGAACTATATAACTTGGGCTGCACAGTGGTGTAGTGGTTAGCACTTTCGCCTTGCAGCGAGAAGATCCCTGGTTCACGTCCTGGCTTTCCCGGGATCTTTCTGCATGGAGTTTGCATGTTCTCCCTGTGCATGCGTGGGTTTTCTCCGGGTACTCTGGCTTCCTCCCACAGTCCAAAAATATGCTGAGGTTAACTGATGATTCTAAATTGCCCGTAGGTGTGAATGTGAGAGTGATTGTTTGTCTGTATATGTGGTCCTGCGATGGGCTGACGACCTGTCCAGGGTGTCCCCTGCCTTCGCCCAAAGTCGGCTGGGATGGGCTCCAGGACCCCTGCGACCCTAATGAGGATTGAGCGGTGCATAGAAAATAGATAATGGACTATGTAACCTCACCTTGGTAATTTAGACATAAATTATAAATCAAATACTTTTCTGCTTTGTGAATACTGATATGATCAATAAGTTGGGAAACACAGACTGTTATCAAGCTGAGCAAAAGTATACATAAACAGAATTATTTTCCCTTTTTTACCTTTAGGGTCCTAATACAACTACCCACCTGCAAAAGCTCTCTCTTACTGAGTACTTTTTGTCTGTTTCTACCTCCTATTGTCTTGCTATACTGTCTGAATATTGTATTTATGTTTAAGTAAAAAAAAAAAAAGACTTATCTTACTTCAACACTTCAAGGTAGAGCTTATATTTAATGTGTGAGAAGTTTTGAAAGCTTAAGGAAGTTCTTCTTTCTGTCCAGATATTCATAAAGGTCACTGCAGATGGAGAAGCAGCGAATAATGCCACCACAGCTGGTAAATACCACCACTGATATTCGCAATGGCCTTTTCCTGGAATTGAATTCTGACCCATTCCCCAGTCTATCTAATGTGTTGTTAATCCATTTGCCTCACACCTGTTTTATGCTGTTATTGTTGTTTATTCCCAGACTGGATTATACAACTGTGACTTGAACAACAGTTACTGTACTTGTCTAGACATTACTTGTGGTGTTGTGCATCATCTGTCTGTTTTAGCCCTCTAGTTTGTATTTTGTGTTTCATTTTTGTGTCTTGCTCTCACCTCTAGAACAGTGGATGTTGCAAGAAAGAAAAAATGGCACCAAAGTGGGTGTAGAGGGAAATGAAGGTCAGAGAGTGAAGAGCCAGTGGACAGATCTCTGACAATATAGATGCCCTCCTCCTTTTTTCAATGAATATTCTGGACCTGGGTCAATGACATGATCTTTTTTTTGTCAATTAAACTGTGTACAGTTCCTTTATCATGTGGGTTTTATCAAATAAGTGCTGTTTTGATGTCATTCTTGTTCTGTGCAACCTTTTCTATGGTGTCTAGATTTTACTGTAATAAATTTGTTAAGCCAAAGCGATCTGTACTTCCAAGCAGTTTGAGTGACCCATGTCTGGGATGTTCAGTTTCTACTGTACAACAAAGCAGGCTGGATTTACTATTTACACCACCGTTCAAAAGTTTGGGGTCACAGACAGTTTAATGTTTTCCATGAAAACTCACACTTTTATTCATGTGCTAACATAATTGCACAAGGATTTTTCTAATCATCAGTTAGCCTTGGATATTCCATTCAAAATCAGCCGTTTCCAGCTAGAATAGTCGTTTACAACATTAACAATGTCCAGACTGTATTTCTGATTCATTTTATGGTATCTTCATTGAAGGAAACTGCTTTTCTTTCAAAACTGAGGACATTTCTAAGTGACCCCAAGCTTTTGAACAGTAGCGTATATTGCAGCTTGCATTTGCTATTCTCACCCAGGACTGCTTCAGCTTCATGCATTTATACTTGCCTGGCACTCAGAAAAACAAATCTCAGGTTTAAGTGCTTTACTGTGTGGACACTCAGCAGTAGAGCTGACCCACAGCCTGTTACCACTGCCCTTCCTAGAAAATATTTTCTCTTCCATATGTGTGTCTTTAGTTTAATGCTTACTGTTTGTATTTCCGTTGACTATAGAGCATAATGGAGTGAATGGCACTAACCACGCATCAGATAGCAGCGCAGGAAAGGGATCCAGGCAGGTGAAAGGTGCCACTCTGATTCTGAAGCAGTTCCACGCTCTGCTCGTGAAGAGGTTCCACCACGCCACACGAAGCCAGAAAGACTTCTTGGCACAGGTACCTCATGTAACAAACATGTGGATGCAGTGATGACTAGATGGGCAATATAGTATAGGGATCAATGTGTGCTACATATAGATTGATTACAGATTGGGAATGAATAGTTGTGAATACTGTTTCCAAGCACCTCTGGGTGCCATGTGAGAGACAACACAATTCATGCTAGAAAGTTTTGACAGAGACATTCTATAGATCCAATGAAAAAAAAATCCTTTGTGACAAATAAACATATTTATTTTCCTTTATTGAGCCTTACTGATTCAAATTTGACTGGATGGATTTGCAAGTGTGTGAGCATGTGTCTGTGTAATTCTAGATTGTCCTCCCTGCCAGTTTTGTCCTGATAGCTCTGATCTTCACAATGATTGTTCCACCGTTTGGGGAGTATCCCAGTCTGACTCTGACTCCCTGGATGTACGGACAACAGGTTACCTTCTTCAGGTCAGACCTCATGACACATACTCCAAAATTATTGTTTGGAATATTAAAATTTGTGACACCATTCTCAGATTGGCATAGTGGTAAGAAGCCCTGGTGAGGGATTTTACATCTAGAAATGATCTTTCAGGATTTTAAATAAATCTTCGTTTAGCTAACAGGGATTGATGGTGATGATTTTGCTCATATTTCTCCAGTTTCTTTGACCTTATCTTCTTTTGTGTTCTTTTACTCACCATCTTCAGCAATGAGCAACCATTTGACCCCAAAATGAAACACTTTGCAGAGCGCTTGTTAAACCGACCAGGCCTGGGCACACGATGCATGGAAGGAGAACCACTCGGGTGAGTATTATGACTAAAGCTATAATCTTAACTATCCCACAACTGATACATTCATTCACATGTGGGATATCAAATCTAATCCTGGTTAAAACCTCCATACTGGTGTGTTCCCGTCTTCACATCCATCATTCTCATCTGAATTTTTCATGAACTTTTCATTGCATTGATAAACAAGAAAAGCACTCAGAGAGCACAGTACTCCGCCAAGGCTGCACAGTCGTATCATTTCCGACAGCTGAAATCTTGAAAAAATTTGTGGCAAAAATCACCACACTATAGATTGTGGCCATTTAACATAGATGCACCCACAAACAAAATGACCTTGCACTGAGGACAGGCGTGTGTTATGCATGTGTACATTACGTACGGATACCAAATCGCATGTGCTAAATATGTAGCGGGCGGCGGGAATTGATGGGACTCGGAAACACTCCTACAATTTAATCAATTGTTCCTTGTATCATTTCCGATGGACAAGTCCCAACAAGTCTGTAAAAGTTGATTTGTAGTAGGATCGCAATCTTGTGATCGTCAGCAGGCAGCTGACATGGTGTTCATTTGTTGTCATAGTTAAAGTGACACAGTGATACAGAAATCTTTTAAAAATCTGTGGATTCAGACTATAAGCCACATCACTGTCAAAATCTAATCACTTAGTCCTTGTGTAACTTCAAACCGTTCCTGAAAATTTCATCCAA
This sequence comes from Amphiprion ocellaris, assembly GCF_022539595.1. Lineage (NCBI taxonomy): Eukaryota > Metazoa > Chordata > Actinopteri > Pomacentridae > Amphiprion > Amphiprion ocellaris. The sequence continues at coordinate 24,734,554 of NC_072775.1, forward strand.
ATCTGTTAGTTTGTTTTTGAGAAATGTTGCTAACAGACAGACAGACGAACAAACGTATGCTGATCGTCACATAACTCTGCTGTTCCTTGGCGGAATAATAATAATCTAGATATGTTACTATCTATGTCATGATAAGTTCATGAGTAACCACAACTGCAATCCAGAACCAGAGCTTTTTAATGATGTTTTACTACGTATGTACTTACATACTAAATAATAACATCATGAAGACAGATCAGACTTCTGTAAAGTAGTGTCTTCAACAATTTCTTCACCAATTTTCACATTTTTCCACATTTCCTAAATAAGTCACAATGGTCACCACATTCATAGGGTGGACATACTGCATATCCACATAAACAACAGAACTTACCCTTTCCAGTGATACTAGCTGTTTCTCTGTGTGTTGATAAATGACTGGTTTTGAAAATACGACAAATTTCTGCCCTGTCTCCAACATATGGCTAACATTACAAAAAGAACACACAATAATAGATTTGCTTTTCATTGCAATGATCGAAAAAAACTGTGGTCAGAAGACGAACACACGTCACCTGGGTGCAAGAAGGCATCCTAGACACTTGTGGGGATCAAGGCAAAGTGACTACTTGAGGCCCCATGTTTGCAATGGGGAGTGAAAGGCAAATACTTGCCTGGTTTGCCACACCTGCATGTAGACTATTGGATGTAAAAACTTCATAGAATTTCCTTTTGGCTGTAAATAGATATTATTTTTCCCAGTTTCTAAGTGATACAGTCTTCGACCATCACATTTGGGAGATCTAGATAGCCTAGATTGTTCTGGAAAAAAAAAAAAACAACAACAAACAGAATGCAGCATGTATGGTTAGCCCTTTTAATTACCTAGAGCTCAAAAATAGTCAAGGTCTTATAGGTTTGACCTGACAGAATCAGAACCATTGTACTCAGATAAAATAATTTTGCAGGCACTGCTATTGCAAAGAAAAACAATACAATTTAGATATAGTTGTGAAAATCAAAATGTTCATTATTTTTCAGTGAAAGTGGATTAGGATAAGACATGTAGTTGATAATATATTGCTGAAGTCATATACAACACAGGGCAAAAACTATACCTGAGAATGTACACTAACAGTCAAAAGTTTGGACACATCTCATATAATGTTTTTTTTTTTTTTTTTTAAATTTTCATGACTATTTACATTGCAGATTCTCACTGAAGTCATCAAAACTATGAATGAACATATATGGAATTATATAGTAAAGTAAAAACTGTGAAATAAGTCAAAACATGTTTCATGTTTTAGATTCTTTAAAATAGCCACCCTTTGCTTTCATTACTGCTTTACACACTCTAGTCATTTTCTCCATGAGCTTCATGAGGTAGTCATCTGAAATGGTTTTCCAAAAGTCCTGAAGCTGTTCCCAGAGATGCTGAGCACTTATTGGCGCTTTCGCCTTCACTCTGTGGTCCATCTCATCCCAAACCATCTGGATTGGGTTTAGGTCAGGTGACGGTGGAGACCAGGTTATATGATGCAGCACTCCATCATTCTCCTTCTTGGTCAAAAAGCCCTTACACAGCCTGGAGGTGTGTTTGGGATCATTGTCCTGTTGAAAAATAAATGATGGTCCAACTAAACGCGATGGCATGTCACTGCAGGATGCTGTGGTAGCCATGCTGGTTCAGTGTGTCTTCAATTTTGAATGAATCCCCAACAGTGTCACCAGCAAAGCACCTCCACACCATCACACCTCCTCCTCCATGCTTCATGGTGGGAACCATGCATGTAGAGACCATCCATTCACCTTTTCTGCATCGCACAAGGACGCAGCAGGTGGAACCAAAGATCTCCAGTTTGGATTCATCAGACCAAAGCACAGATTTCCACTGGTCTAATGTCCATTCCTTTCTTGGCCCAAACAAATCTCTCCTGCTTGTTTCTTTTCCTTAGTAGTGGTTCCTTAGCAGCTATTTGACCATGAAGGCCTGATTGGTTCAGTCTCCTCTGAACAGTTGATGTAGAGATGTGTCTGCTACTAGAACTCTATGTGGCATTTATCTGGGCTCTAATCTGAGGTGCTGATAACTTGTGATTTCTGAGGCTGGTGACTCGGATGAACTTATCCTCAGCAGCAGAGGTGACTCTTGCTCTTCCTTTCCTGGGGCGGTCCTCATGTGAGCCAGTTTCATCGTAGCGTTTGATGGTTTTTGTAAGTGCACTTGGGGATACATTCAAAATTTTTGTAATTCTCTGGACTGACTGACCATCAGTTCTTAAAGTAATGATGGACTGTCATTTCTCTTTACTTAGCTGATTGATTCTTGCCATAATATGGATTTTAACAGTTGTAAAATAGGGCTGTCAGCTGTGTACCAATCTGACTTCTGCACAACACAACTGATGGTCCCAACCCCATTAAGAAGGCAAGAAATTCCACAAACTAACCCTGGCAAGGAACAACTGTGAAGTGAAAACCATTTCAGATGACTACCTCATGAAGCTCATTGAGAGAATGACAAGGGTTTTTAAGGCTGTCATCAAAGCAAAGGGTGGCTACTTTGAGGAATCTAAAATATAAAACATGTTTACAGTTATTCCACAATTGTTTGTTTGCTATATAATTCCCTATGTCTTGCTTCATAGTTTTGATGTTTTCATTATGTATCTACAAAGTAGAAAGTAGTAAAACTAAAGAAAAAACATTGAATGAGAAGGTGTGTCCAAACGTTTTGCTGGTAGTATCACATCAGCGTCCTGACAATGCTTTGTTTCTCCACTCCTCTCCCTTTAGACTGCCTTGCAGTAATGGATCCTCAGAGTGGGAGTATCCTGATGTCTCCCCTGTGGTCAGCAACATCTTACTGAGTCCTGAGTGGAATCAGAGAAACCCATCACCCTTGTGCCAGTGCAGCAGCACTAAGAAGCTGACCATGATGCCCGTCTGTCCTGTCGGCGCAGGAGGCCTGCCTCCTCGCCAGCGAGTGGAGGTCACAGGAGACACCATGCTGGATCTAACAGACAGGAACATCTCTGACTACCTGGTCAAAACCTACCCCACTCTCATAAGAGTCAGGTAGAGCTCAGTATAGTTTAGTTTTGCATTCAAGTGGTATAAGTAAGAAAAGATTTATGCGTCTTCGCACCTCTGGAGATGATGATGCTGTAAACAAAAATCACAAAAAGAGCTTCTTTAAATCTAAAAAATGCCCTAATTAATGCTTTGAATGCAATGCTCTGTAAATAATTCTGTTTGACCAGTGTTTGTATACAGTTTAATTGACCATTCTTCTTGATAAAATTCTAAATTTTATTTCACAGTTTGAAGAGCAAATACTGGGTGAATGAACAGAGGTAATCATTTGTCCTTTGTGTCCTTCAGTATTAGTCTCTCTCTTGTGAATATTATCTAGACAAATTGATGTGGGATCTTAAATCTAAATATTAACTGTTATTAGATATGGAGGTCTGTCAGTAGGAGGACAACTTCCCATCCTGGATGTGAACCCTAAAGACATCCAGAATGTTTTCCATCAACTGGGACGAATGCTCAACATCACAGGGGTAATTATTCTGCTCTTATTCATTTAGATACAAGAGTAAAGTGTAAAATCCTTCAGGTTAAAATGAGCACTGTTGTTTACAGGGTTACTATTGTGGACTTGCACTGAGGGAGATTGGTCCTTTCTTAGGTTACATGGAAAGTGAATTTAATATTAAGGTAAGTGTGAGCTGAATAGAAATGTTTTTTTTTCCACAAATAACAAATCAGATTCAGAGTTGCTTTCCACTTAACATATAATGACAGTTATAAAGAATTTTATCTTTCACCCACAATATTTTATATCAGGATGATAATCATCAAGCTAGGCAGTTATGAGATGTGTTCTGTTAACTCTGCTTTCCTCTGTTAGGTGTGGTATAATAACAAAGGCTGGCATGCCATGGTGGCCTTCATGAATGTGGCTAACAATGCTATTCTAAGGGCCTTCCTTCCACCATCTGCCAAACCTGTCGAATTTGGCATCACTGCCATCAACCACCCTCTGAACCTCACCAAAGAGCAGCTTTCTGAAGTCACTGTGTAAACGTTACTTTTTATATTTCTTTTTTGTTTTAATTATTTAACCTGAAGGGTTCATCCATGGGCTGCACAGTGGTGTAGTGGTTAGCACTTTCGCCTTGCAGCAAGAAGATCCCTGGTTTGCGTCCTGGCCTTCCCGGGATCTTTCTGCATGGAGTTTGCATGTTCTCCCTGTGCATGCAAACTGACTTAGGGCGAAGGCAGGGGACACCTTGGACAGGTCACCAGTCTATCACAAGGACACACAGAATTGTTAATTAACCTCAACATGTTTTTGGACTGTGGGAAGAAGCCGAAGTACCCAAAGAAAATGCATGCACAGGGAGAACATGCAAACTCCATGCAGAAAGATTGGGAACCAGAGATCTTCTAGCTGTGAGGCAACCGTGCTAACCTTGAGCCACCATGCAGCCCTGATTTGTACATTAAAACCATAATTCTTAGAGAAGATAAGTGAGATCAGATCTATCTATCTATCTATCTATCTATCTATCTATCTATCTATCTATCTATCTATCTATCTATCTATCTATCTATCTATCTATCTATCTATCTATCTATCTATCTATCTATCTATCTATCTATCTATCTATCTATCTATCATCTATCTATCTATCTATCTATCTATCTATCTATCTATCTATCTATCTATCTATCTATCATCTATCTATCTATCTATCTATCTATCTATCTATCTATCTATCTATCTATCTATCTATCTATCTATCTATCTATCTATCTATCTATCACAAGAGTGCAGGATATTTTTTACTGTTGTGTTGGGTGATGTAAAAAAGACACATTCTTGAATATTATTTTGTTCTTACCAGCCACCAAAGCCTTAAATCAGTCCGGCTATAATAATATACCTCACGGATTTCTAAATTAACATGGTTCCTTGTATTAGATGTAATAATAAACATTTTTTTCAGTTAGACAATAATTTTTAACCTTGTTTCTTTAATATTTCTATACTGTGGGAGACTGTATAACAGCATTTTCTGAAAGTATTATGTCATGTTTAGTCTTCTGATGGCAAAATCACAGAGCAGAATATACCGCACTGACTTTATTCATTTCCTTCTTCAGGTTGACCACTTCAGTAGATGCCGTGGTGGCAATCTGTGTTATTTTCGCCATGTCCTTCATTCCTGCCAGCTTTGTCCTCTACCTTATTCAGGAGCGAGTGACCAAAGCCAAACACCTGCAGTTTGTCAGTGGGGTCAGCCCTTTAGTTTATTGGGTTTCCAACTTCTTCTGGGACATGGTAAGTGAATTGAGGTTTGGGTCAATGTGAGATGGACATCACATACACAAATGTTCAAAAGTTTAGGGTCACCCAGGCAATTTCATATTTTCCATGAAAATTCACACTTTTAATCATGTACTATCATAACTGCACAAAGGTTTTCTAATCATCAATTAGCCTTTCAACACCATTAGCTAACACAATGTAGCATTAGAACACAGGAGTGATGGTTGCTGGAAATGTTCTTCCGTACCCCTATGGAGATATTCCATTAAAAATCAGCTGTTTCCAGCTAGGATAGTCATTTACCTCATTAATATCGTGTAGACTATATTTCTGATTGATTCAATGTTATCTTCACTGAAAAGTAATGTTCTTCTTTCAAAAATGAGGTCATTTCTAATGGCACTTTTCCACTAGCACCTAGTCGGCTCGACTCTACTCGGTTTGTGAGGTTTTCCATTAGGACATAGTACCTGGTACCAGGTACTATTTTAGTACCTACTCAGCTGGGGTTCCAAGCGAGCTGAGTTGAACCGATAATGTGACGTCTACAGAGTGCAGAGCAACTCCTTCACGAAAACCAATCCCACCATTTAAAAAAAAAAAAAAAAAAAAAACTGGCAACAGCGACGGTGCGCATTGCTCTTCATGGAACAGGAATCTGACAAAAAGCCATAGACCAAGCAGCAGGTATACCATCGCCTCGATGTCCTCCATTGTTGTGTTGCGTTTGTGTCGCACACAAATGACGTTTAGGGACTTCCAGACCACCGTGCTATGATGACTCCACCCACGATGAGGTGGTACTCAGTTGTAATAGAAAACAACCTAAACCGAGTTGAGTCGAGTAGAGTTGAGCCGAGTAGGTGCTAGTGGAAAAGCGCCTTAAGTGACCCCAAACTTTTGAACGGTCGTGTATTATTGCTAAAACTTCACTTTCTTTTATATAGAAAATAAGTTATATGACGATAAAAACATTTTCAGTATAAAAGATATACTTTTGAACAAGAACAGCACTCAGAGAGTGCAGTACTCCACCAAGGTTGCTCAGTTGTTGTGTGACTTCTGAGGTATGAAATTTAAAAAAAATTCCTGCTCTGTAGCAATCGATTTGTAGTAGGATCGCAATCATGTGATCATCAGCAGGCAGCTGATGTAGTGTTCACTTCATGTCATAGTTACAGTGACGCTTTGCCGCTATCTCACAATGATACAGAAATCTTTACCAAATCCGTAGCTCCAGACTATAAGTCACATCACTGCTAAAATCTACTCACTTGGTCCTTGTGTCATTTCTGACCTTCCCTGAAAATTTCATCCAAATCCGTTGCTCCATTTTTGAGTAATGGTGCGAATAGAAAGAGAGACAAAGAGACGGACAGACAAACCAACGCCAATCATCACATTACTCCGCCGCATTCCTTGGCAGAGTAATAATGAATGCCAATTATTATGGGCAATAATGATATCTTATTACTAGATAGATAAGATACTTCAAATGCTTTGATGTCTTTCATTGAACCTTTAGGAGATTGTTATTCTTACATCTTGCTGTTTTTTTTTTTTATCATTTAAGAATTCTGTCTTTGTATTCTCTTTAAATGTTTGTTCCTCTAGATAAACTACTCTCTCAGCACTGCAATGGTAGTTGGCATTTTCATGGCTTTTGACAAAAAGTGTTACACATCATCATCCAACCTGCCAGCTCTGATAGTGCTGCTTCTCCTCTATGGGTAAGCTGGTGCTTCATTTAATTAAATTCAGTTTTGTTTTGCTTTTGAAAAATGGTAAAACACAGAACAGAATAATAAATAATTGTGCTGTTGTGATGATTATAATGTGAGAGCACCCCAAGGTTCTCATTAGAATGCCTCACCAGTGAAGAAGAAACAAATATGTGACTGAATGACACAAGAATTGAATAACTGCACTTGTCAGTCCCCTCTCCTCTCTGCCCTGTCACCTGGGGTTTCTTCTGCATGGGTGTGTAGGAAGGGAATGTGACTGATCATTCAAAATCACCTGCGTAGACACAACAAAGAAATTCATCGAGAACAACATGCATCAAATAGAGATGACATGAACTGACATGCACAGAAAGGACTGATCTAAAATAAAACAATATATGTTTGTCTTTTCTCGGACTCACCTCCCTTTAGGTGGTCAGTGACGCCAATGATGTATCCTATGTCCTACATATTCAGCATCCCAAGCACTGCGTATGTGTCTCTGTCCTGCATCAACCTGTTTATTGGCATCAACGGCAGTGCCATCACTTTCATTCTGGAACTATTTGAGAACAATCAGGTAAGGACATATTGATTATAACATATTGCACAGTCAATAAATGTGTTGTTGTTCCTAAATGTTACATTGCAGATAATGCATATTTGAATTCACGCTTAACTCTAACACTAGGGTTTGTATTTGGACAAATCTGCTTTTCACTTTAAGTTTAGCTGTTTTACAACAGTCATGTTACTTCTGGTGTGAGGCACCGTAGACAGTTAAGGAATATTGGTGTTATACCTCATCTGTATTAGGATCTCATTGGTAGCATAAAGGCAGATAATTAAGTTAATCAGTGGTTACATATACAAATTAAACCTACAATAATTTATTTTTTTGACTACTTAAGTCCAGCATGACAGCTGTGACAACTCTGGAATGTTGCTGATCATTCAAAATCTGTTTTCCTTCAACATGAAACAATGCAGCATTTAAAGGTTACAAATCTGTATTTTGTAGCAGCGTTAATATCTATATACAGGTGGTCAAAAAAAATTGACAAGTGAGGGCTAATGTTGCTCCTGTTTTCAAAAAATAGATTTTGCCAACTTCAAGTGACCAAAAAAAAATCCAATAAATTAAGTGCAGCCTGGAGTCTGTAGATCATTAGAGAGCAGGTAAATGTGCAGTAGTATGAAACAGCATCAAGACCAGAAGGGACAGGACAATCAAAATTAGTTTGACTCAAGAAAATCTAGTGTGTGAGAAGACACTGGTGCTTTTTCACAGCATGGTAGAAAAAGCACAGTTATTTCCCTTAACGTTAACAGCGGCTCAGTAGTTATAACCTTTCCACATGGGCATTATTTGAAACATTGCTCACTCTGTTAAGTTGACAGAGTTTTTGGCTTGTGATTTTAGAGTCTGTACTATCATCTTAATTTTGTGCAATGGCATACGTGGCAGAAATTGTGTCAGTACTTACCTTGATAACAGTATTTTACACATAAATGTACAGTTACTCTTCCTCTATGTCAAGGCGGATGTTGATCACATCACTCTAGATTTGAAGTCTTTGCACTGGCTTGTGGTCTCGCAGAGGACAGACTTGAAAATGCATTTGTTAGCTTATAAAGCTGTGAATGGTTTAGGGCCTAAGTATATCACTGACCTCTTTTTACTATATGAACCATCCTCTGGTACAGGTCTGCTCTGTGTCCCCAGAGTTAGAACCAAAAAAGGAGAAGCAGCTTTCAGTTTTAATGCTCCACATATCTGGAACAAACTTCCAGAAAACTGCAGGTCTGATGAAACTCTCAGCTCCTTTAAATCAGAGTTAAACAATTATTTATTTACTGTTGCCTTTGATTATTGCCTGTCTTAATCCCAGCACTGCACTGTAACTTTTGAAGTGATTTTATTTACTCTCTCTTTTAATCTTATTTTTTGTCATCATAGAATTTCATGTTGATTTTTTTGCTTAAATTATATTTCATTTCTATGATTTTAACACATGGTTTTAATGTCTACCTTTTAATCATCTTCGTAATAAATTTCTTTGCCATTGTAAAGCACTTTGAATTGCCTTGTGCATGAATTGTGCTACAGAAATAAACTTACCCTGCTTCTTTAACGATACTGATTGGCGAATGTGCTCTAAGTTTATTGTTATATTGCTGCCTATTGTTGTTTTAGCATGCCCTTGAAAGTGCTTCAATTTCGTTTTTGCATTTTTTGCATTTTCATGTGGATAGAGATTCATTTTCATTACACAGGAGGAAACAAACACGTTTTAAAAATACCCATGTAAGGCCTAAGTCAAAAGACAGTGACTGTGAGCCTGAAGGCACAACACTTGAACCCTGTCTTTTCAGTACATATATTGAATGCAGTCATATCTGTGCCTGTGCTTTACCTACTCTGACATGTCAAAATGTCTTCTCTTAGAGGTATATCTGACAAAAACTATACAGCAAACTTCAACTGAATAGAAGGTGCCGACACAAAAGATAATAATAATTCACATAAGGAGTGAAAAGAAGTTGGGTCACAGGTGTGCAGTGCAGGGTTACACTGAGGGTTCCAGTTAGACACCTAAGGAGTGAATCTGAACATGTAAGACAGCAATAACAACTGCTAACAGTCGCTCTGTCAAGTGTTTCAAGAAAGAAAAGAGAGGAGGAGGAGGAAACAGAAGGAGGTGGTGAGGGGACAGATGCTGCTCTTATTGTAACAGGTGACTTCCTGCTCAGTGAAAACAAAGGAAATAGTGTTTGCCACCTGTTGCACATCTGCACTCGTCTCTTCTCAGCTCTCTGATGAATCCCACAACACATGAGTCATGAGAGAACCACTGGAGGTGGAGTGAATCAGTGTTTTTATTCAAAAGCAAGACAGAAAACTTTAAAAGAGTTTGTCGAAGCATTTTTGAACCAATACGAATCACTTTTGCTTTAGCCAATACATGAAGAGCGTTGAAAGAAGGTTCAGTGTTGGATCTTGGTGTTGTAATAAGGGTAGGGGTGCATCCATGCATGCAAAAAAAAAAAAAAAAAAGACACAACAGGGATTATTGGACAAAACAGAGGTTCTGTTTCATCCATCCATTAGCTGTATACTGCTTAATCCTCATTAGAGTCGTGGGAGGCTGGAGACAAACAAGCACACTCACATTCTCACCTATGGACAATTTAGAATCACCAATTAACCTTAGTCTGTTTTTGAACTGTGGGAAGAAGCCGCAGTACATGGAGAAAACCCATGCATGCACAGGGAGAACATGCAAACTCCATGCAGAAAGATCCCTGGAAGGCTGGGATGCGAACCGGGGATCTCCTAGTTGCAAGCCACTGTGCAGCCCCATTTAGACATCATGCAGTTCAAAACATTTATTAGATATGATGCAAATGCTGTTTGACAAATGAGATATTTAGCCCAGTGTATCTCATCATGTAACCCAAGATGTTTCTCCTGCAACATGATCACATATAGTATCATATTAACTTGTTTCTATATAGAAATGTTGTCTCAGGGAAAAAATGAACTGAATATAAAATGAATGTGTGTGTGTGTGTGTGTGTGTTTTTGTGTTGCCAGTCTTTGCTGATGTTCAATGAGTGCCTGAAGAAAACCCTGCTGGTCTTCCCTCACTTCTGCCTGGGGCGAGGACTGATAGACATGGCCATGAACCAGGCTGTTACTGATGTTTATGCCAGGTTTGGTAAGTTCTGAATACATGGGTTATGACTTTAGTTGATAACATTCCATGCTACAAACATTTTTAAATGAAAATGTTCAGCAGGACTTAACAGAATTTGCTCTTGTGGTTCATTATGTAGTAGTTTGCACCCTTAATATCACTCTGTATACATTTTTGACCAGCCCAGCCTTAACTGTGTCATATTCCTGAGAGAAAGTTAAGCTCTAATTGTCTGTTACAATTAATTGAGTCTGTGCGATATATGAAAGTTTTGTTTTTGCTCACTGATGAATGAGTTTCTTTTTAGAACAGACTTTATCTATGTTTCCAGGTGAAGAGCACACACTGGACCCTTTCCAGTGGGACTTTGTGGGAAAAAATATTGCCTTTATGGCAGTGGAAGGCTTTGTCTACTTTATTCTCAATCTTCTGATCCAATACCGGTTTTTCATGGACCACTGGTAAGAGCTTGACACACCAGCTAAACTTTGGAGTAAAGATAAACAAAAACTGAATCATTATTTCACACTGGGTGAAAACTTAACGGTTGCCAGATAAGATAAGGTGCACCTCAGTTGTAGTTAAAGCCTTCTCATGGATGTAGTTCTTTCACCTTCAGGTTATCGGACTGTAAGCAGACTCGAATACAAGATGAAGACGACGATGTGGCAGCAGAGAGGCACAGAATTTATGATGGAGGGAGCAAGACAGACATCCTGCATATCAAGGACCTGTCTAAGGTAAAAATCACTGACATGTCTGTGACGTCATCGTGATGTTTCAGTTTAGACTGTAGTAGTGCACGTATTTTAAGCTCCTTTGTTTCTTCCAGGTCATGATGAAATATAATTTCATTACTTTTCAAAAGTTTGGGGTCACCTAGGGAATTTCATGTCTCCCATGAAAACCCACACTTTTATTCATGTGTTAACATATAACTGCACAAGGGTTTTCTAATCATCAATGAGCCTTTCAACACCATTAGCTAACACAATGTAGCATTAGAACACAGGAGTGATGGTTGATGGAAATGTTCCTCTGTACCCCTATGGAGATGTTCCATTAAAAATCAGCTGTTTCCAGCTAGAACAGTCATTTACCACATTAACAATGTCTAGACTGTATTTCTGATTAATTTAATGTTATCTTCATTGAAAAAACTGCTTTTCTTTCAAAAATAAGTACATTTCTAAGTGACCCCAAACTTTTGAACGGTAGTGTATAAACAAACCCCTTACAGTGACTGTACATAACATTTATTATATTAAATTCACTTTGGCATGACGTTGTTTGACAAACAGTCGCACTCAGAGTTTCCACATACTTGTAAAGAACATGTATATCATGACAGCCTTGAGATGTCAATGGTTCTCGTAACTGAATTTTCTATGATGGAATCTGAGACACATTTCACTTTCATGGATTTATTATAGGTCTTCTGGAAATATGACCAAATGTGCTGGGTCAAAAATATACACACAACAACAGTACAAAGCTGTGATAATCAAAATTTTCTTTATGTCATGGCCTCTTAATTTCTAATGACTGATTACAGTTGACTACAGCTGCTGACTCCTCTGAGACAGTTTAATGAGGGCCCATTTGATACATTAATTACACTCAGCTACAAACACGCCAGTGGGAAATTCTGAGAAGCTCAGCAAAGATCTGAAACAGCAAATTATTGATTTAAACAATTCAGGGTCCTATCCTCGTGTCGGTTACTCACTAATTTATTTCATTTCATAGCCCCTTACCTTCACCATCACAGCTGAATGCCTAGTCCTAAGTCTGACCTTTATCCTAACACCAAATCTTAATCCTGAAAAAGCAGTTAGCTTAAATGTGGGAAGCTACAAACAATACCATTTTTGCTATTGTGGCTGTTAATGAAGAGAGTTGTCATTGTCTCCCTGCCCTTTCTGCACAGACGTATGTGGGCAGGAAGAGGGCAGCTGTGAACCGGATTTGTGTGGGAGTCCCTGCAGGAGAGGTAAAGTCACTTAGTTTATTTGCATCAAATTCCACTACTCTCTTGTCTGTTTGCCATTAATTTTCTCTTTTTGTATTTGTTCAAACAAACCTACATACTGATTTAGCTTTCAGCCAGAGTATTAGAGATGCACTACAGTATGCTTTGCAACATACAGAACTATATTTATATCTCGTCTGTTTTATCTGGGAGTATTTGTTATTGTTCTCATATTCTTTTGTCAATACATGCAAGTACATAGACTTCTCTTCTCAGTCCAGTCAAGAAAATTAGAATGTTTGAGCCATAATGATGTTGACTGGCATTCTCTATAGCAAGTTCATTTCAGCATTTCATTTTCAGCATTTTATTTGTCCTTGTATTTAGAGCTTGGTTGTCTTTTTGTCTTAGTGCTTTGGTCTCTTGGGAGTCAATGGCGCTGGAAAGACGACGACCTTCAAAATGCTGACTGGTGACACAGACGTCAGCTCTGGGGAGGCTACTGTGGCTGGTTACAGGTACATAAAGCTCAGGCGAAAAAATGTCCCTGGACAATAAAACTCTCTCTTCACCGCTACATGGAAAGATATATATTTCCATGTGTATGTGTGTATATATATATGTGTGTGTGTGTGTGTGTGTGTGTGTGTGTGTATGAAATCCCATCTCTTGGTTTATCACTACAGTTTCAGATGGATGACAACCAGAAACAGTTCATGGAGTTAGACAGTGACTCTGACATTAACTGTGTGACAACAAAATGGGCCTGAATTAGTATTTGAAGTCCAAATCTCATATAGCTACACTACCGTTTAAAAGTTTAGGGTCACTTCGAAATTTCCTCATTTTTGAAAGAAAAACATTTTTTTAAATGAAGATAAAATTAAATGAATCAGAAATCCAGTCAAGACATTGTTATTGTGGTAAATGACTATTCTAGCTGGAAAAAGCTGATTTTTAATGGAATATCTCCATAGGGGTACAGAGGAACATTTCCAGCAACCATCACTCCTGTGTTCTAATGCTACATTGTGTTAGCTAATGGTGTTGAAAGGCTAATTGATGATTAGAAAACCTTTGTGCAGTTATGATAGTACATGATTAAAAGTGTGAATTTTCATGGAAAATATGAAATTGCCTGGGTGACCCCAAACTTTTGAACAGTAGTGTATAGTCACAGCCTGGGATCTTTCTGATTGGAGTTTGCATGTTCTCCCAGTGCATGCGTGAGTTTTCTCTGGGTACTCCAGCTTCCTCCCACAGTCCACAGTTGTGATTCTAAATTGTCTGTAGGTGTGAACGTGAGTGTGCTTGTTTGTCTCTCTGTGTTGCCCTCTGATAGACTGGTGACCTGTCCAGGGTGAACCCTGCCTTAAAAAATCTTGTGACCCTACAACTTTAACTAGTCAACACTGCTAGGCACTGATGTCGGAGATGACAGTACGTAATGGCAAATGTATCCAGGCAATTGATATATACAATTGGCAAGAGGATTATATGTCACTTATTGCAATGTTTTTGTTCTTATTTATACATTTCATCAGATGAGTCAACTTCCTCACAGCTGTGGAATGCAGGCTTAAATAATCCCTGTAGAGGTCTAACTTCATTCAGAAATTGTTTGATATTTTGTTATTCCTACCATGTTTTGTGCTCATCAACTCACTGCAGTGACTGACACTTTGTGTCTTATTTTGTAGCATCCTGACAGAGATTCTGGATGTTCACCAGAATATGGGCTACTGCCCACAGTTTGATGCCATCGATGAGCTCCTTACCGGCAGGGAGCATCTCTACCTTTACGCTCGTCTCAGAGGAGTACCTGAGTCAGAGATTGCCAGAGTAAGTAGGACTCCAGCTGCTGTACATAATGAATGGTCTAAAGATGTTTAACTCTGCTAAAATGACAGGCTGACAAAACTCTAGATAGTGAGCTTCTGTTTTGTTGATTTTGTGTTGTACTGTTTATCCTCTTTACTGTTACTCAGTATTTACTAATGCTTGTTTTGTCCTTTTAGTTTTGCTCTATCATGTTGTTATAAAGGCTCTGTTAGCAGTGGGGATCCCATTCTAAAAGGTCAGTTTTGGATTGAAGTAGACACTAAGCACAGCACTTCTCCCTGCAGGTGGCAGAGTGGGGCATCCAGAAGCTGGGGTTGACAGAATATGCAGGCTGTTGTGCAGGCACTTACAGTGGAGGCAACAAGCGCAAACTCTCCACTGCTATCGCAATGATTGGCTGCCCGGTGCTGGTGCTGCTGGTGAGTTAGCCAATGATGAAAAGCTAATTAGTCCATTGTTTGGGGTTTTTGGGTTTTATGCAGGGATTTGTCAATGAAATGGTCTACGGATCCAGATGGGAAGCCATATGGGTTCAGTCAAATCTGGCCTCGAATGTTTTACACATTGGCAGGAAACTGTGCAGTTCAAGTCAAATTAGCATAACTCTGAGCTCTTTGCCATATGCTGATAGAGACAAGGATTTAGTCTCTGTTCATATGGAATTATGTGCTCACACACTCAAGTTTGTTGTTTGTGGTTGTGTGTATTTAGGACGAGCCCACAACAGGGATGGACCCACACTCTCGGCGCTTTCTGTGGAATGCCATCATGAGCGTCATTCAGGACGGCAGGGCTGTGGTGCTCACATCACACAGGTTCAGCATCTAATAATGAAACTTATCCGCTGCACACATTTTCTGCAGCAGCTGACCAAAGACAGTTAACTGTTCTGCCAACAACTGTTGATGAAATCATGACTTGATTGGTATTTGCTTGATTTTACCACAGAGATCTGTGAAAGGATGATTTATTGCTCATAGACTTGAAGCAGCAGCAGTAGAAATAAAGATGGATTATGTTTGATTGTTTTCCACCAGTATGGAGGAGTGTGAGGCTCTGTGCACTCGACTGGCCATCATGGTCAATGGGACCTTCAAGTGTTTGGGTACCATCCAACATCTCAAATACAAGTATGTTTGTGTCCAGCATTCTCATTCACTGTTATGATACTGTTTGAATATCAGAATTAATGCTGTCAAAAATTTAAGGAATAAGTTGCCCCAGTTACTGTTTGTAACAACTATAAACACGTCAGACATGGTCAGACAACATATGTGATCAATTTTTTTTCTAGTCTAACAACCCTATGGTTTCTCAGTAGTATAATACAGACAATGTATACAATTAGACTTTGACTATGCCAATAATCTGTACTCATAATATTAAGTTGTAAAGTTGCTTGTGGGATCAAAACTACAGGTGCAAGGGTCACAGCGAGGATTTTTTGATTTGCTTTACCACACAACATGCTTTACATTCTTTCTGATCCATATCCTTCAGTTGGTGTGTTGGTTCAGTGCCAGTATAGAGAAACACTCGTATTAGATACTACAGAAAGGTGAGATGATGTGACATTCTACCTGATGCAATCAGTGCTTTTTGATTTAAAAATATGATCATTCACTGTATCCAACAGCTGGTTGTGAGCTCACCTGCAGCTGCTCTGCCTGGCTGTGATGGTGACCTATGGATGTATATGGTTACTGCTTAGACGTCAGAGGTGGTTTAGTTAAAATAGCTTGAGCTGGACATACAGTATCAGTTTCACCAAAGATTAAGCACTAAGATCTAGCAGTGTTAACAGCCAGCAGCTGGATACTGTCAGATATCAGTCTTTTAAGATCAATAATGGGCAATACATCAAAGTGTCACATCATCTCTCCCAAACTGGATGTTTAGATGGTTAGAACTAAACTGGACCAACACACCACCTGTTCAAATCAATCAGAAGGAATCTAAAGCATAATTTTAGGAGCACAAAAGTAGGCCTGCTGTGACCTTTAAGAAGGTTTGTACAAAACACGCCTGTGATATTGTTCCTGTGAGTTTTTGATCCAACACAGTGTCACTGAGTAATTATATTGCATATTGACAAATGTGTAATGTTAATGTACTGTTTCCTTGATACAGATTTGGCGATGGCTATGTAGTGACCATGAAAATCAAGGCAGCTAAAGCAGGCTTATCTCCAGAGTTGGAGCCTGTTGAGAGCTTTATGGAGAGCTCCTTCCCCGGGTGTGTTCAGCGGGAGAAGCACTACAACACACTGCAGTATGAGATCGCCTCATCTTCCTTAGCCAGGATATTTCAGCTGGTGGTGGCCAATAAAGACAGGCTCAGCATTGAAGACTACTCTGTTTCCCAGACAACACTGGATCAGGTATGAATGAGAGACAATACAATAATGAGAAACGTGTTTGAAGGACAAGAAAAAAAATGTCATTTAAAAAAAATATATTTTTTTATTTATATATATATATATATATATATATATATATATATATATATATATATATATATATATATATATATATATATATATATATATGTATGTATGTACGTATACACACATATCTTAGCAGTCTTGAATTTCTAATCACTTCTATGCCCTGAATGATGGAATGTTTGAAGCACATGCCTCTTTGCTACAAAACAAATGTCTTCTAGATATATGACAAGATCTGCTGTGTCAAAAATATACATACAGCAACTTAAATTATCAGTGACTGATTATGATTGACTACAGCTGCTGATTCCTCTGAAGCAATTTCATTATGGCCCATTTGATACATTAAGTAGACTTCTGAGAAGCTCAGCAAAGATCTGAAATCATTGCAAATCGTTGACTTGCAGTCAGAAAAGTCACTTGGAGCCATTTCAAAATAGCTACAGATCCCAAAATCATCTGTGCAAACCACTGTTTGTAAGTATAAAATGCATGGTACAGTTGTGTCAGTGCCACGATCAGGAAGAAAACACAAACTATCCCCTGCTGAGAGATAATTGGTCAGGATGATCAAGAGACAACCAAGAATCAGCAAAAAAACAGGTCTGCAATGATTTAGAAGCTGCTGGAACACTGGTGCCAGTGTCTGAGGTGTTTTACATTGCCATGGGCTTAGAGGCTGCCATGCAAGAAAGAAGCTCTTCCTCTAGAAACAGCACCTAAAGGCTCAACTGAAGTTTGATGTTGATCACATGGACAAAGAAAAGGTCTCCTGATGGAAAGTTCTGAGGTCAAGTAAAACAAAAAAATAGCTATTTGACCACAATGACCAGAAATATGTTTGGAGGAGAAGATGAGGCCTTTAACCCCAAGAACATCGAACCTACAGTCAAGCATGGTGGTGGTAATATTCTGCTCTGGGGCTATTTTAGTGCTAGTGTAACTGGTGCTTTACGCAAAATAAACTGTAAAATGAAGGAGGAGGATTACCTCCACATTCTTGAGGAAAACCTAAAATCTTTAGCCAAAACGTTTGGCCTTGAATGCAGGTAGGTGTTCCAACAAGACAGTAACCCAAAACACACATCAAAAGCGATAAATAAATGGCTAAATCAGGCTAGAATTAAGGTTTTTGACTGGCCTGAATGTGATGAAGAAAAATTTCTTGGTCAGAAAGCCAACAAATTTAGTTTGACTGTACCAATTCTGTCAAGAGGAGTGGTCAAAGATGCAACAATTTGCTTGTGGGTGGCTACCAAAAGCATCTGAGGTGAAAATGAGTTTGGGAAGCTGAAATTTAAACAAATATTTGCATTGCTGTGTGTATATTTTTGACCGAAGCAGATTTTTTCGTATTTCCAGAAGATCTATAATAAGTCTATGCAAGAACCACAATGCATTGTGGTGCTTGTTTGTGTACCTATAGGAGGAGTTATAGTTGGAAAAACAATTGTTGGTGTGCTATATATTAAGATGTCTTAGTTCTAAATATTGTTTAGATTGGGGACTGTTTGATGTCAAGAAAAAAATCTGTGAAGAAAAAGATAGAACGGAAGAACAAATGTCTCTAAACGATGAGCAGAGAAAAGTAATCACTGTCACCCACTGCTGGTTTATCAATGACCTGACACTCACATGACTCAGTGTGTGAATGGTGGTGAAAATGCCTGGGCAAGAATGTCAGGACTGATCTAAATGTGGCCCAAAAGTTGTATCATGGACCACCTCCCCTGTTTAGAAACTTCTCTCTCAAACCTAAGACATAAGTACATTTACACAACAACTGCATGTTTTAGTATTTTGTTCATGGATTGTTTGAATTTTGATGAGTTGGACGTAAAATGTCCTCCAATTCTGGAATGACCCTACTATTTAATGATAAGTTTGTCTGTTGTTCAGGTGTTTGTCAACTTTGCCAAGCAACAGACGGGAGAGGATGAGGACGTCACGTTACACAGACGAACGGCAGGTGGAAGAAAAGACATCAAGATCGCCCCAGTTAAGAGGAAAACATGAAGCAGTCATGTGTAAATGCTCAAACAATGCAGACATGTTACTCTGCGGGGGAGTAAACTAACACGGCATGTTCCAAAACTCAACCCCAAACCTTTATTTTTCCGCTAGCCAAATTGCTTTTATAGAATAGAGACAAGTGTGGCCAGTTACCTGCCAAAGTGAATGGTGGAACAGTTTCATTTCCAGCCACAGCCAAACTTTACAAGCCCATGGCTGCAAATGGGATTCATTTTTTGTTGATATAATCTAAAACCAAGCTGTCTGACTCATTTCTGCAACTTTAAACAGTGTTACTTTTAACAACAGAAACTGATGTAAATATGTTCTTCTACTGAAATACAGAAAAGAAACATTTTTGTCTTGACTGGCTGGCTTGTATAAATATGTACATATTGTATGTGTAATGAATACTAAAGCAACCTAGAAGCAATATTTTTTTATTGTCTACATTAATGCACACAAATCATTTTCATCTACTGTGTTTAAATGAAACGTAATTTAATATTGGTTGTCTGAACACACAGCAAGTGCACTATTGCTTCCATTCTTACCTGACGTGTTTAACATGCTTTATACATGCTCTGTGCAGTTCTGTCTAGTCGGTTTATGTTGCAGTCATAAAAATACAGTGCAAACTTTCATAATGTATATGTGTAGTGCTGGATTTCTTATTAAATATTTCAGTCCTCCATGACTTCTCCTGAAGCTACTTGATGCTATTGAGACTTCTTTAGAGACAAGAGTTGAAAAGCTTTTCACTCTGCTGCTGCTGACCTACAATAACTCCACTGACCTCCATTGAAAAACTAAGAAAGCGACTACAGATCAGTGGCGTGGCTGAAAGACAGCTTTGCATCGGGGGCCAAGGCGACACTATGTTCAGTGGCTTGTCACAACCTGGATTTATCTGACACACAGTCCAATTACTGTTCTCCTGCTGCAAGTGGTGGTGGCACTGCCTTAGGCCGCCCACAAGCCTGAATTTCATTGGTTACCTCAAAGAACAGGGATGATGACACTGTGCAATTCTGGGCTGCTAATGAATCCTCTGGTGGGGATCTCATGCTCCTCTTTGCCCATATGGTCACCTGGATGAAGCTGATGAGAAAAAACAGCAGTGTGGGAGAACGAACGAGTCATACAGTAAGAGGGAGGGAGTGTTTGGCATGAAAAAACTGACTGAGAACACAGACAAAAACACTTAATATTTTATGTATGTTAGAACCACGTTTTTGAAATACAAAATCACGTTGACAGCATTGAGTACATAGTGTTAAAATACAATGAAATTTGTGTGCCTATATGACTAAAGTGCAAATACTAAAGTCTTCACATAGTTTAACCAAATCAAATCAAAATGTACTTTATTAATCCTGAAGGAAATTGAGATATCCAGCAGTGCATTACACTACAGATATACAATAAGGCACAGTGAGGTATAAAAACAATATGAAATATAATATGAAGATAGGACAGTCTGATAAATAAGTCCAAATCCACCATCTCTACTGAGACGAGTTGAAGAGCCGGATGGCCCTGGGGACAAAGAACTTCCTGAGTCTGTCTGTGGAGCATTTCAGCGACAGTAACCTGCCACTGAACATGCTCCTCTGTCCATCCAAAGTACTGTATTGGGGATGGTTGGGGTTATCTCTGATGCACAGCAGCTTGTTCAGAGAATGTCATTCAGCTACCGTGACCACAGAGTCCAGCTCCCTGGACAGGCAGTGTATATCCCACCGCTTGATAAGGGCCATTGCAATAATATAATCAATGTTACATAATTCACCAGTCAGTGGTTTTAATATTGTGACCGATGTGGTGAAGTTCTTCAAACTATGCACCAATGTCTCATATACATTTTTATATGCAAAGAAACAATACCTGAATAAATGTTAAGTGCAAATGCAGTTATTCCTCCTGAAATTAAAGAATGCTTAGTTAAAAGAAACTAAACATCATATATCATTGAAATACCCTCCCTTTGTGACAACTGAATGACAGACAATGAAAAAGCCTTCACCACGTTTTAGTTCAGGTCAATCATTTGACTGTTAACTCTCAATAAATTCTCTTTGTGAAGAAGAAGAAGACTCAGTCTGCACGATATTTTTATAATCTAATTATGAAACATTCTTGCACAGTGTGATGCAGATACCAAATGTGCAGCTGCAACCTAATGGCTGATATGTAATAAAGATGGACACCTTTATGTGAAGCACTCTGAATTCCCCTCAGTAGTAAATGTTGGAGATAAACAAAAAAGACATGACCTAATACATGGTACTGATTACCGCTTATATTTAAAAGTCAGACATATACAAAAGGAAGAACTGTGCATTATAACAGGGTTCTAAAAGCATGATTTAAATGTGTAAAAATGACTTCCAAAGATGTCCTTAAGCAACCTCTGATGTGATTAAATAAATGGCCCACACACTTTATCATAAAACAGGGCACGATAATTTTACATGTCAAGTTTACTAGTCACAGGGAATGTTACTCAGCCTGTAAAAACAGCTGTATATTGTCTGCTATGACTCTGGGGGAGCTTTGTTACTGCAGTCTGTGGTCTGAGAAACTTGAATAATAGTAGTAATCTCATTATGAGCTTGGACTAAAAAGCCTCTGCTACATGCTGTGGAAGACATGAGTATTTGCAAGGCAGCAACAGTCTAACAGAAGGTGCTCTTTTCTTCTTTGTATAGTCCCCCAACTATATGAATAGAGAAAACTAAACCACTTGAGTAGCCATTTAATGTTGATTATTGATTTATATTTTGTTAAACATGTTCTCAGTTACATTGTTTGTCTGTACAGTTATAGATGAAAGTATTGGCACTCCTGGAATTTTTCCAGAAAATACACCATTTCTCCAAGAAATTGCTGCAATTACAAATGTTTTTGGTATACACATGTTTATTTCCTTGATGTGCATTGGAAATACACAAAAAAGCAGAAGAAAAAAGCCAAAATTGACATAATTTTACAAAAACTCAAAAAATGGGTGACCTGTCTCGGGTGTCCCCTGCCTTCGCCCCAAGTCAGCTGGGATAGACTCCAGCCCCCCCATGAAACTAATGAGGATTAAGCAGTGTATAGATAATGGATGGATGGATGTTCTCAGTCACTGTAAGAAAAATAGAAATTACCGAGAGGAGCAAACTCCATGCAGAAAGATCCCAGGCCCAGGCCGGAACACAAACCAGGAATCTTCTATTTGCAAGGCAACGGTGCTATCCACCGAGCCACTGTGCTGTCCTATGATATTACATGACAGACGATATGAATTTGACATATTTTGCAGTTCAAACTTTCCGTGTCCAGTTGTGACACAGTTAGGATGACATTTATTGGATCATATGCATCTTGGAGAGATAAGTCAGAACTTTACGAATGAAGTCAGAGCAAAAAACAATATGCAGAGATTTGGTAGTTAAATCTTGAGTAGAAATGACTGACTTTGTATCCAGACAGCACACACTAATAGCACAACTCATCATTTGATCACGAGTTTAGCTGAATCTGTGAGTAGAACTCCGATCCAGACCGAGGATTCTGACTTAAAAGAGCTTTTTACCAGATTGCTCCTTTCACTAAGAGTCCATTTTTAAGAATACATTATGAATTAAAGAGACATGAAGTAAAAAGTAATGACATTTCTCTGTATGTCCAAGGATCAAATTATTTTTCATAGTATGTCTACCTCATATACTTTATAACAATGTGAGACTAGGACAGAACAATTAATTGATTCAAACTGAAATCATGATTTGAAGCAACGAAACTAGGAAGCTGTAGAGATTTCAATTTAGAATATATGTAATGCAACATGTCTTTCCTGGGGTTTGAACTGTTTAGTCGATATTCATGAGATTCGTGCCATCCAACATGGTGTCTAATGGTGTAATGTTTCATCATGTCCAAAATCTATTATAGTGGGAAATTTGAGATGAAGCAGAAATTTAAAAAACAACATTGTAAATCAAATTTCATAATCCGTTAGAAAAGGTGTTACTCATATTTATTTTTTCAATAAATGTTTAATTCAATTATATTTTTTAAGAGCCACTAAATAAAACATATATGCATGAATATATACATATATACAACATAAAGAATAGATTAAAATTAAGAGTGATGGCCAGGTACCTAGTCTAAGTTTCAGTTACGATAGAGTTAGAGGTATAACATTATGACCACTGACATGTGAAGTGAATAACACTGATTATCTCTTCTTCATGGCACCTGTTAGTGGGTTGGATATATTAGGCAGCAAGTGAACATTTTGTCCTCAAAGTTGATGTGTTGGAAGCAGGAAAAATGGGCAAGTGTAAGGATTTGAGACAGTTTGACAAGGATCAAATTATCAGATGGCCAGATGATTGCATCAGAGAATCTCCAAAACTGCAGCTCTTGTGGGGTGTTTCTGGTCTGCAGTGGTCAGTATCTATCAGAAGTGGTCCATGGAAGGAACGGTGGTGAACTGACGACAGGGTCATGGACAGCCAAGGCTCAGTGATGCATGTGGGGAGGAAGGATGACCCATGTGGTCTGATCCAAAAGACGAGCTACTGTTGCTCAGATTGCTGAAGAAGTTGATGCTGGTTCTGATAGAAAGGTGTCAGAATACACAGAACACAGTTTG
The DNA here is from genome assembly GCF_022539595.1 of Amphiprion ocellaris. Taxonomy (NCBI): domain Eukaryota; kingdom Metazoa; phylum Chordata; class Actinopteri; family Pomacentridae; genus Amphiprion; species Amphiprion ocellaris. Next base: position 24,758,226 of record NC_072775.1, read on the forward strand.
TTGCGTATGAGGCTGCATAGCTACAGACCAGTCAGAGTGTCCATGCTGACCCCTGTGCACTGCTGAAAACACCAACAATGGACACGTGAGCGTCAGAACTGGACCACGGAGCAATGGAAGAAGGTGGCCTGGTCTGAGGAGTCATGTTTTCTTTTACATAATATGGATGGCCAGGTGTGTCACTTACCTAGGGAACACACGGCACCAGGATGCACTATGGGAAAGAAGGCAAGCCAGTGGAGGCAGTATGATACTTTGGGCAACGTTCTGCTGGGAAACCTGGGGTCCTACCATCCATGTGAATGCTACTTTGACACATACCACCTACCTAAGCACTGCTGCATAACATGTACACCGTTTCATGGAAACGATATTCCCTGATGGCTGTGGCCTCTTTCAGCAGGATAATGCACCGTGCCACAAATCAAAAATGGTTTAGGAATGGTTTGAGGACCACAACAACCAGCTTGAGGTGTTGACTTGGCCTCCACATTCATTCCCCAGATCTCAATCCAATCTAGCATCTGTGGGATGTGCTGGACAACCATGTCCGATCCATGGAGGCCCCACCTCGCAACTTCCGGGACTTAAAGGATCTGCTGCAAACATCTTGGAGCCAGATACCACAGCACACCTTCAGGGTGTAGTGGAGTCCATGTCCCAACAGATCAGGGCTGTTTTGGCAGCAAAAGGGGACCAACACAATATTAGGCAGATGGTCATAATGTTATGCCTGATCGATGTATATAGAAGCCGTATGATAACAAATACTCTGTTTTAGTAAATTCTGTGACTTCTGTGGTTATTCATGCACGAAGAAATCTTCCTTTTATTGATAAGTTGTGCCTTTCATAGAAAACTTAGTTCAGTCCATGCAACTGTGAGACATGATGTGTGGCTTTTTTGGAATACGCCTCTTTTTTCAGTTAAAGCACTAAATGCTTAAGTCCTTTTTTCATATTTTTTTTGTGAGCCAGAGATATTTTGGGTCACAGGTTTAATTGGGGGCATAGTGATAGTCAGAAAAGGTTGCTGGTATTTCTATGCTGAGAGTGGGCAGAAAATAAACTTCTGGATGAAAGACAAAGTTACTTTACAAGTTAGAACCAAAAGGAGAAAAATGTTGCTTTCAATTTTGTGTGCATTTTACTTAACTGTGCATTGTGAGACATTCATGTGTACAGTGACAGGAAACATAGACGTGATTTCTGTCGACAAGAGAACTAAAAGTGTTCCTCTTTCTTTATGTATTCAGCATTCAACCACTGTCCATTCATGCAGCTCGTCATATAGAAGACATGGTCTTTATCCTTAAGTGCTGAGCGGCACAGTGGTCAGATACACACATGATAAAGACGAAACACATGAACAACAAAGCAGCTTTCAAATCAACCTTTGAACTGTGTAAAGCTTGTTCCTTCAGTTCTACAATAGTTCTCTTCTTCCTTTCTTTTTCTCCCCTTCTTCCATTCTGGGATCTGGTATAACAAAAACCAATCGGCCGTTTGTACCTATGTGGCTGAAGTGTGAGGTTTTGAATAACCAGGTTTTACAGGACAAATTTAAGACAGAAAACTGTCATTTTAACTATATTTATCCTTGACTCCACAGCTGACATTTCATCCATTTTCATCTCTTGCTCAACAAAGGAGAACTTAACTGCTTCAGCATTTACACATCAAGTGGTGATTTTGCTGCTTTCACTTTTTAAACTGAGAGTATGTCTGCTTTCAGTAATTACACCCCAGCTGACATCTCAACTCCTTTCAAGTCTAAGGTCTTCACCTTTGCAAAAAAGAAAAAAGAAATATCATAGCTTCCACTGTTCATACACAATTTCGTGCTTAAACGTCAGCCGACTTTAAATGACGTGTATTTCAGTTCATATGGTTTATCCAACTGTCGCCTCCAGCTCAACTTATCACATACACGCTGACAATTTCATTTCCTTTAAGTGCTTAAATTCCAGCAGGATCCTCAAATCCTTTCCGTGTCTTTGCTTCAGCTTTATTTGTGATGGAAATTCTTGTGAGCAGCTATAAGTAGGTAGATGAAATTGACTCTGGAGAGCCAAGGATGAGGTAAAAACAAAAGTGTTCACTGAGTAGAAGCTTGATTGAGTAGAATTAGACCAAATAATGATCCAAGTAAGCAGCATTTGTGTCATCCCAATTCTGAATTTCATCCAGTTCAGCAGGGCGTATATTACTATTCACAGAGCTCATCTTGTGCCCAACCAAGGTCATTCTTCAGAACCCAGAGTCTGCTCATATCTCCATGGCCCTGGCTGTGGCAGACAAGGAACTATTGTTTATTTCTAAATGGCCTGAGTGTGGCCTTTGGAAGCACCACTCTGACAACTTATCTTGAATAAAGAGTCAATGGAGTAAGAATGACCTTTTGGCAAACTGTCCAGAGCAGTGAAAGCAGAAATCCCCTAACAGCATAATTCACTTAAATCAACACTTCAGCTCAATTCAGGGTTTACACTTAAAAAGAAACTTTAACTTCCACCAGCATTCACATTGCAACTAGCATTTCAGCTTCTTGTATTCATATTTCTCTAGCAGCTATAACTGATATTTATGTATTACCACAGTGTGAATACAGTGTGACAATAGGGAAGATGTTGCTCATACTAATGAACTAACAGAGAGTCATCCCCTAATCTGCAGCTCCCCTCAGCTTTATAGGGATTTCTAGTGAGTGTTGAGTGTCAGCTCTCTGTTAAGTGCTCAGGCCTGTCAAACAGTTATCTGTGCCTGCATTACTGTTTACAATCACTGTTTACAATTTGCATAATGCGTTTACTCATGTGTATGAGAACTAAAGGTAATGCTCCACAAGGCATGGTAAAAAATGTTGGGTGCACCTAACTCTTCCACTTAGGTGCAACAAGTGTTAAAAGTACGCCTGGTTTCCTATTCTTATTTTGGGATGCAGAATTTTCACATAGTAAACACAATATAGCAAAAGGTGGCTGACTATGTACACTTATGAAGATAAAAGGTCAGGTTCTGTAAAACTGCACTCTGCCATGATGTTTGCTGACAAAAGCAAAGTGATGTAAAGCACGGAGTTAACACAAAACTTAGCCAAATGTTCTGGTATGATGACTAAATGTACTGAGATGGGCAAACCTTTACAGTAAGCATTTAGACTTTGCAGATCCAGAGCTGTAGAATCAGACAGCTAGGAGAGGAACACCATCAATCCAGTCCTTACTGAGCAAAAGCTCAGCTGTTTTCTAAATTAGCCTAATCATGGCCTTTTCCCTGAGAAGGCAGGACTCATCACTCACTTGTCGGTAATCGATCAGATTCTGTATTGACTGAATCAAAGGTTTGGATGGAGATAGACTGTGGGATTTAGTGAGTGATGTATACTCTGTATTATATATCGCAGAACTCAATGGCTGGAATTAAAGTTTTATGTTGTTTTGAAAATGTTTTTGTCCTACCTGTGACCCAGACTCAACGATATGAGGGCAGTAGGTTTGTGTCTTATGTCAGTGAAGCAAGGCATCTCTGCTGAGACATCTCTCTGTTGTTGGCTCAGTTCTGTGCCCTGAAACTTCAGGTGGTTTTTGAAGTCTGGGCGATGTGCGTGCTCATAGAAGGAATAACTGATCAAGTGTGCTTTAACCCTTTAAGGCAAGTCCGCCAGGACATATTTTTACATTTTTACATGCTGTAGTGCCATTTTTTTCAAAATGACCCTGACATCCCAAATTTTAATAATATGTATTGAATTATGTCTTAACTACTACAAAAAATTGCTTAAAGGTGCAATAAACCTTAAAAAAATGAAAATCGTTTTTGTTTTTTTCACATATATTTCAAAATAAAGAAATTGCATAGCTGTATCCCTCAAATTTGTAAATGTAAAAAAGTTGCACAATATCCTTTGGAACCACAGGAAATTTATTTGGAGTCTGTACATAATTTGCTTTTTGAGATATGGTCAATTTTGTAACCTGTAAAAAAAAAAACGAAAATAAACAAAACTGCAAAATTTGCAAAGAGACAACATCAACATCAAAACAAATTATTTACAATAGTGCAATCAAATTTCTAAGTGTGCCAGATACTTATGAACACACATATTTTATGTACAAAACCATGGTCAGACCATAAAAAGTGCATTTGAAAATAAAAGAAAATCGTTTTTACTGAGTTGAATCAGAAACAGTATTTTGATGGTCTCCTGGTCCAAGTACTTGGACAGGTCTGATGGAGAAGGGCTGTCCACACATTCTGACAGAGGTGGCTGGACACCTGGCCTCCTTTTCGGCAGGAAATGTGGCAGAGAAGGTAAGCTGTCAGGTTCCTTCTCAGTTTTCCAGCCAGCTGTAGGGAGCGCCTCTGGCCCGGAGCGCTCGCTGGTGGAGCGGCTGCTGCAGCGTCTCCTGGCTGGAGGACGGTCTGTCCCTCTACCTCTCGCTGGGGTACCAGGACAGCAGGAGACCTCCATTCTCTCCTCTTCCTCCTCCTCCTCCTTCCCAACATTGTAAATGCTGCACACAGAAAAAGTTACGTGGTACGTTAGCTGTGCGCAGCACATTACTTGTAAAAATGATGCGTATTTTGCGCGGAATGCTTTCGGCGGCGTTCCATGTATATTATACTTTCTTTACTTTTCTCCAACTCAAAACAAACAACTTCTCATGAATACAGACTTACATGTCACTGGAATGATCAATTCCTTCGATAAGATCGGCTTCATCCGCGCTGGTGGCAGAATCCGGGCCAGACGAGTGGCTGGACTCTTCATCCGATGCTGTAGTTTGCTGGAGAGCTTCACGCCAGATGTAAAATAGTTTGGCGCGACCAGGTTTTCGCTGCTCCTCAAATAAATGTGTGGAAGTGTGTCAAAGGTGTGTGATCTGGTAATTGGATTTTCCGTTCTGAAACGGGTATTGAAAAAGAAAAAATGGGTGGTTATTTGATTTTCGTTTTAAAATACAAAAATTAAAATTGAAATACAAGGCGTTTTCCCTTTTCATGATCAAAAAGGGATGTACGATTTTTTTTTAAATGCTTTGATTTTCGTTTTATATGTAGAATAACAAGAAAGTAAAATCAGTAAGAGACAGAAACGAAAAAAGGTCCGTTTTTTCATTTTCTGAGACCGGAAGTGGTCATCAGCAAGTGTGGAGCCAAACGACAACAAGAGTCTCAGAGGGCGGAGCCAGAGAGCAGCGATTGGTCAGACCGTAGGTATATATAGAAGACAGCACGCTAGCGTATCTAGTCTATGTATATCTATGGTCGGCACGTCTGGTAGCATCTCTGGCTGCTGTTGATCTTGTTTTTGGAGTAAAACACGGTAAGAAGATAAATACTTCTTAACCAGTAGCGTTGTTTTGTTGTACGTTAAGTCAGCGACTTGTGAAGAGTCGAGAGTGTTTTGTCGTGTTTGAGCAGTTGGTCCGGACGCGTTAGCTAGCTAAGCGGCTAAGTTAGCTAGCGGGCTAATTAACACAGGTGGCTAACTTACCGCTGAACACCTGTGTTAGTTGCTGCCACAGCTGTCCTCATTATTAGAATGACCTTCTCAACCTGTATTTCTCTGCTGTGTATTTTAGCTTTAAAAAAAGTTATTTTACTTTAAGGTTAACTGAAACCTGTTGAGCTGCACTGAAGTTTAACATTCAGCTGGTTTGAATTAAACCGTGCTTAACTTAACATTGCGCAACATTACCTCTCTGAATCTCCATAATTTCATTAAATTCCTTCTCTCTTCCACTGCTCAAGTTCAATCCAGTATATAAAATGACATTAATAATGAATAAACTAACAACCAGCCATTGTATTTATTTATTACTCTATGTATTTGTAGTAAAACATGAGTTCAAACATCCTACTTTTGGATCTAGAACTGCACAAGCCGTTCATTTTCAATCACCTGATGAGTTAAACTGCCCTTTTTATGTGAGGTTGAAGCAGAAAGTCTGAGTTAACAAAGAAAGTTGTTTATAATTTGTGATACCTGTTATCTCTGACTGAGGCTTTAGTTTTTGTTGAGCTGATTTACACGTAGAAACTTTGTTCAGGAAAATTTCTCAGTAGCTCAGAGGACAGGCTGCTTTTTACACAACCTTGTAAGAGAATGTCTGTCAGTGCTTTCAGCAGAATTTAGAAACACAACACTTCCTAAACAGATATTTTGAGGCTGTGAGGTTGAACGTTTGAGAGTATATCAGTGTGTTTGTTTGTGGTCTTTCTGTTTCTAGGTGGAAGCTGAATTAGTGAGGATGACTCCTGCTCCTGTCATCTCTAAACTCCTCACACATCTTTACCTGCACATGAGGAAAATCACTCCTGTAGAATGCAGGTATGTTTGTCATTATTATAAAAAGATGTTGCCTGGTGACCTGTCAGAAACCCATTATACAGAGTCAGCCAAAATAATGTTTACACACATCAGGAAAAGAAAAACTTGCATAAATATTTCAATACCAAATTTAGTCAGACATCACGAGATTAATAAAAGTTATCTTTGGCCTCTACAATTACAAGAGGTGCTCAAAGTGGTGGCCACTGGCTTCCAGACATTTCTGTTGTGTTGTAGACGTCACTTGTTGATGCTCCATTCATGAGGGTAATGCCATCTGTTGGGAAAACATCGTACAACTGGACACAGAGTTATCGTGATCTGATCAAACTTAGAAAGAGGTATCTATACGTGTAGAAGCACTTATACAAATGAAATATTTATACAAGTTTTCCTTTTCCTGATGTGTGTACATTATTTTGGCTCACTCTGAACTTAATGAGAACAAAACTGTCATTTAATTGTTTCTCTGAAAGTTTCTTTAGTGAAAACCAGCTGGTGTTCTGCTTTGAAACAAACTGCTGTTGAGGTCTGTGTTTTTAGGTTTAACCCCACAGTTTCTGAATGAACTGATAGTTTGTTTTTTTTCCCGATCAATGTGGACGTTCTAATTGATGGTAAATTTACTGATCATATAATCAGCATGACAATATAACAGTATAACATTCTGACCACCTGACTAATACTGTGTTGGTCCCTTTATGCTACTAAAACTCCTCTGACCCAGTGGTTCATCAGAACCTCTGGGGATGTCCTGTGGATTCTGTGGGTCCTGTGGGTTGCAGGGTGGGTCCTACCTAGACCAGGCTGATCCTGGACCATCCCACAGATGCTCAATCAGATCTGGATGTGGGGAGTGTGGAACCCAGGTGAACAGCTTAGCTCTGTCGTGTTCCTCGGACCACTCCTGAGCAGTTTTAGTTTGTCCTGCTGAGGGTGGCAGCTGGCATCAAGGACTGCTGTTGCCATGGAGACTAGGGGGTTGTTTGTCCTGCAGTGTTTAGGTGGTGGTACATGTCAAACTTCCACATGAACGTCAAGGTTTCCCAGCAGAACGTTACATTAGAACAAGATGATGGATGTTGTTCTCTTCAGCTGTCAGTGGTCAGAATGTTGTGGCTGATCAGTGGATCTGTCTGCCTTTACTCTGACATCCAGAGTTATACAAAAGTATAGTATGTGTGCAGTGCAGAAGAGATTTACTTTATTGTATGTTTTTTTTTTTGTTTTTTTAAGGGAGAGCGTTTTTTTTATCCACCTGAAGAAGACCTAATCTTTCCCTTCAAAGGATAGTTAATAATTAATACAGCTTCCATAGTGGTCCCATCAGAGAAAATCATATCCATATACAGATTTTTATTAATTCCAGGGCTGGTTCAGTAAAGATTATAATAATAATAACTACATCGGATAATTCTTGGTCGCAGTTGGAATTTTGCAGCCTGAGAGATGGTTGAGAAGGTTTGCAGTTCTTGTTTTAGCAAAATATGTTATAATAGAAGATCTTTATTGTCATTGTACATGAAATTATCTGCAAACCAGCAAAGTGTATCAGTCGGAGGTATCTAAAAATAACTAAAGAAAAATGCTTCTAAAGCCAATAATAAACAGAATATTTTGAGGGAATATTCTAGAAAGGAAAGAAAAGCTCCATTCTCACTCCTCTCAGGATAAACTCATTAAAATTGACTTTAAATTTAGCTTCAACACGAGATAAAAACATTTACTTTCATTACTGATGTTGTCAAGTTTTAATAAAGTTCATGCTACTTTTATAAAATGATGAAAGTGAATAAATTGTATTTCTGTGATCTGTGTTTGATTTCTGTCTTTTCTCCTGTCATCCAGATGTTCAGAGGGAGATGATGCCACATCTGGTCCAGCTGATGGAAGGTCTTGAAGTTCTCTGACTGGCCTCGACTGAAGATGGTCGTCTCACTGGATTTAAGGTTCAGATGCTCAGTAACAAACTCCACCAATGAGCCAACAGGGAAGCTTTAGGTTTATTAAATGTTGCTATGAAGGTATCGCTGTTTTTCTTTGTGAATGCAATGTGCTCCAACTGAAACTTGAATTAGAACTTAGAAGTAAATCCTTCCATCTGAAAGGATTTAGTTACATTAATAACCTCATAACATTCTAATTTTTATTTCAGTCTTGGTTGGAAATAGAATCTCTGTATTGATTCAGGTAAAAACTGAACTTCACAGCATGTTGAAGCAAAACAACCAGATGAAAACTGTGATGGTGTTGGATTGTCAGACCGTAATGTTGCAGCTCAAAGCAGCTTTTCTAGCTCAGTTCATTCTGACATTCAGCTATGAATCAACACAGCAGATGGTGATCCATGCTGTGGAAGTCTCACATCTCCTGATTTAATGGAGCTGCTTTGCACTTTTTACACTGTTTATTCACCAACACTTTATTTCATAAAAGTCCCATCTAGTTTTCATGAGGAAAGTGATGTTTTAATTTCTCTGTGAATAACTGCAGTCTAATGCAACAGCTGGAATTGTAACATCTGTCCTGATATTGATCATGAAGTATTGATCAGAATACTTATGGTCAGCAGTCATCCCTGAAGTTTTACATTAAAATCTTTACTTGTGTTGTGAACTTTGGTAAGAAGCAGAAACGTTAGCGTTGCCATGGATACATGACTGTTAAATTCTGTCCATGTTTCCATTTTGGGAAATGCAGTCCAGTTCCAGAATGTGGAGAAATTTAGTCTCACAATCACAGACAACAAATATTATCTGAAAGTCGGGTTATTGTTGTTTATCAGCACAATACAAAAAGATTAATGATAGAAATATTCCAGTTAAGACTCCAGAATATCATGATTTATGTAAATTTACCTCAATAATATGAATGTTTAGGTTAAGATTGTGCAGTGATATTTATTATGTAAGTTTAACTGATTAAAGTTTATGACTCTGCACTAAAATATTATTTAAATTGACATCATTATTATAATATTTAGGGTCAGATCCTACAGTATTGAGATTAAGAAATCAAATATTCTATAAAATGTAAATACACTGAACTCATTTGGATATATTTAAGTGAGACTCTACAGCATTATTTGACACAAATCTATCTAAATCAAAATTTTAATAATTTTCACGCCAAACATTTACTGGACTGATTTAAACATTAAAATCATTCCTTTGTAATCCTCTGCTGTACGTTCAAACCTGAGGCCTTAAATAGAAACACAAGTATCTGTTTGAAGGAACTTCTGCAGAGTCCTGGTTCCAGAACATGACGATAGAATTATAGACAAACTTTAACAAAAGCTGCCTGAGAGTTTACAGGTTTTTGTGTTGGATTTCTTCAGTAATTTAATGAGTTATCAGCAAAAATCAAGTGTTCATTTGATTAACTTCATTTCCTAAAACATACAGAATTGGAGATCATATCCTTGGCAGCTGTAAAGTTTCTGCTCCTTCAAAGTTCACAACACAATGAATGAATTCCTAAAACACTCTCAATGCTGGAGAGCGTTTGTGATGCTGAAGCAGTGACCAGTTTTTCTGTTTCTTCTCTGGAGATGCACAATGAAGGACGTCTGCAACGACTGAGAAAGAGTCTCACCACATCCTTACATGAGGAAAAAGACTTTATTGAAGACTACAATGAGAAAAACTATCCAGACAGCAGATGGCTGCATTCAAGGTGAGCTCTGAACATTTGATCTGGAACAGGAATTCAATAACGGCAGCATGAGCTTCATTTCAGTCTGTAGCTGCTGAATTCATGGATGAATCATCTGGCACTAGAGAGGAAGACCATCAAACATCCATGTCAGCTGATGGAGGTCCAAGAGTCTCACCAAACAAACAACCAACCGAGTGAAGACCTCAAATCTGATTGGACAGCCTCCTATTCAGCCACATGTGTGAACAAATGCCTCTAAGTTTATTTGTTTTCTAAAATAAATCTAGTTTGAGTCCTAATCTCTGCCTGTGTGTTTGCTTCTTTACACCGCTGTTAACAGTTTAGGCTGTTAGATTGTTCCAGATAAGACGAGTACAAGATAGTTCAGAGCCGTTCTACCACGAGCCTGACAGGAAGAACTCCAACAGCTACTGAATGTTCCTGTGGTCCCCTCAAGGCTACAGGAGGAGTCCTACGAGGACGAGCCGGTCCACCTGATGTTGGCCAGTTGCTGTGGTTCAAAGGCAACACCGACTACGTGGACTTCTACTGGACCACACGGAGGCCTTCAAACCGGACCAACAAGTTCACCGACTCGTGGGTCTGAGGACGCCGCCGAGCCTCGGTCCAGCCGGCCTCCTGTCTGTGGGTGTTTGAGTGCTGAGAGGTTTGTGGATGCATGTGAACGTGTCTTGTGTTGAAACAGCAGCTTTTGACTCAGTAACGCCGAGAAAATCCAAGAGCTCCTTAATTTGTAACTTCCACTAAAAAACTGATGAAAATAAGTTTGCCAGGGTTCTGACCACTGTTCCCTCTAAGCTGCGCGCGTGCGCAATTGCGCACTGCCGACACGGTCTCCGCGCACAGAAAACCTGCGCTGCGCACAAAAAAAAATCCAACCTAAATTGTAAATAAAATAAACACCTAACAATTCATTCTGTGCTATTTTTCAGTGTGAGTCAGTGAGTGACCGGTGACTGGCTGCTGCAGCCAATGATGGGATTCACATACGTATTTACCATAGACTGTATATAACGGTATTTACGCAGCTAATCAATGTCAGACATCCTTATGTGCAGCCGCCGTTGTTCTCATAGATATGAATGAGTAGATAGGACACACCCCTTTGAGCTGCTTGCTACTGCGAGGCAAAGCTAGTGGGGGCAAAGTTTCAGTGCATTCCATTGATGTAGACGGCTTGAAAACGGAAACAACAAGTATGCCGGCTCACTGTGCTGCATACAGTTACACACTACGTCGTACGATTGAGACAAGGAAACTTGGAATGACTTTTCATAGGTAAGAATAGTTTTTGGCTCTTTTTTCATTATGAAATCTTGTTGAGAGCTTCCAGTCTATGAGAGCTAACTAGTTAGCCACTAGAAAAAACGCTAAGGCGAGCTAGCAGCTTGACAACCAAATACCAGACGATTAATAGTAGCTGTAGTATAGTTGTACAAGCAGTAGTAGTATTACTAAAAGTACAAGCAGCAGTAGTAGTATAAACAGCTGTTAGAGTCGTAGAAGTAGTATCTGCATTTGTAATAGTATTACAAGTTGTAGTAGCAGTGCCAGTATCAGCAGCAGTAGTTAGTGTACTACCACTACTACTAGTAGTAGTCACATTGCTATTACTACCACCAATACTACCAATAGTAGTTATAAAGCCTAACTCATGTATATCCAGATTACCATCTGTGTTCTTCCTCCAAACCCATTTTATGATTGGGATTACAGGCAGTTCTTTAGGACTGCTCTCAAATAATTGAAATGTTACTAAACAAGGTTATACTTATCAAATTAAATAGCTCTGGTCTCCAGTATATTGGCAAATTCGGTTCTTTGTACTTAATTTATTAGCATGATTTCTTTTTAATGTGTTGTGTACAGACTTAATTACTTCTCTGTCTACTTTTCTTACTCCATGTAGGTTTCCCAGAGACTATGGGTTGAGGAGGAATTGGAAGTTTGTGGGCTTAGACCTGGTGTCATTCCATCAGTGTTAAACTTCCCGGCTCATCTTGGAAGAGTACGTGCCAGAAAGACCACGACCAAGCAGCCTTGAGATCTTAGGCAGCGTCTCCCTCAGGTGGGTGTCGATGGTGTTCACGGTCAGGTCTGTGGTAATCTCGTCAAAAAACAAAACAGAAAAAAATCTAGATTATAAATCAACATGTAACCAAAGCACTCTGTGTATAACGCCGTAGTATAGGATGTAGTTCAGAAAATGTCAAAGAATAGTATGCTTTACTCAAGAATAACATAGTATGGCCTGTAGTTCATAGTACAGCATGTTGGCAAGAAAAAAAAACAAAACATAGAATATTATGTGGTTCAAACAGCACAAAATGATAGGATGTTGCCTAAAATTGTCATGTATGATATGTGGTTCAAAAAATGTCATAGTGCAGTATATTGTCAAAATAGTAAAAGTATAGTAACTTTTAAAACTGTTCAAATTCTTATATGTTGCTAAAAAAAACAAAAAAAAGTCACAGTAATGTGTCAATTAAAAAACCTATAGTATAGCATGTCGCCCAACAAACATCATAGTATAGCATGTCGCTCTAAAAACATCATAGTATAGCCTTTAGTCCACAGCTGTCAGTAGGTGAGGAGCAACACAAAAACAGTCCAAACGCTGGTTTCCAGAGGGTTAGATGAGAATTTATTTGAAAGAGTAAGTTTACAACAACACAACATGTGAGGGGATTAAAAACAAATGGATGTTAGTAAAATAAAAATAAATAAACAGAACTAAAGGTGAACTTCATATTGACATTGATGGGCATTCCAACCAGGAACAAAGTAAAAGATAATCAATACCAAAAAAAAATTCTTCCTGTTCACCTCTTAAAACCCAAAAACACACCGCAGTAGCACCCTAAACTAAAACTACCAATGGGTTTCCTGTTTTCCTTTCTGAACAATTCAAAGGTTCCTCTCTATCTCCCGACACATCCACCAACCACTGGAACACATCTCCAAAGTTCTGCCGGGCCAGCTCAGCTTCCCCTCAGAAGAAGTGCCGCCACCTGCCAGATGAAGGAGCCTTTTGAGAGGCAGCTGGCATCGTGATTGGACTGTACTTTGGTCTGTTCCAATCCAGCTTCAGCTCCAGAGACGGCAGGCGGGACGAGTCAACGGAGGCCTGGTGGACGAAGGCATGAAGCTGAGTACAATCCAGAAAACAACAAAGGAGGAGTGCAGGGCCAGAACAAACAGAGTAGCATCGTATGTCTCTTAGAAAACATCATAGTATAGCCTTTGGTATGAAAAAACGGCATCATATACATCGTATATTGTACAAATAACAAGTCAAAGGAAAGAGACATACATTGTAGAATTGTAGTAATTGTGGGCTGACTGATTTACTGGTTATCAGTATTTTATTTTTTACTGATTTACGGTAATAAATGCATTTAAAAATGGCGCTACTTTGGCTCTGAACCTTTATCTACCTGTGGTCGCTCTGTCTTCTGGAGTGATTTGATTGGTTATACGTCATGAATAAAACTCCTTTAACTTAACATCTGGAAACAAAACAAAAACGTATCAACAAAGTTTTCTGTTAGAGTTTGTGTTCTTCTAAGTTTAACTCCAAGATTTTAAATACTTTCATTTACTGCAAATGAATATCTACTCCAAATGTCTCAGTAATAATCATTATCAGCCTTAAAAACCCACAAAACACCCCTCTATACTCGACCACACTTAGTACAGTCCGGTTCCCCCTTCTATAAATCTGCTTGGAATCTTCCACTTCCTGTTTGTCAAAGTGGCCTTCTACCTGGACAGGTTTTGTTGGAGCTCATGCAGCAAACATTTTGGGTAACTGCACTTTAATATGGATGGATGACACTGAATTAGAGTCTGTTTTAATGAGACTGAGTTAAGATGTGTAGCTCTGTCATTAAATAGTAAATTATTTCTCAGAATTCACAGAGAAAAGTCTGAAATGTTTGCTAGGTTAGCGTCCCACATGTTCTTTGGCTCTGCTAAAGCTAACTCTCCAACTTTTGGATCTCTTGAGTTACTTGTTAAAATATCTTGCTAGAGGTGCTGAAGCTCAGAAAGTCTGAGATGTTTGTTCATAATAAGCTCATTCTCAAGTCTTATCTGAACTGTCCTCTTTTGTTTGAACTTTCTCTAAACTTAGGAGTTAATGACAGAGCAGCACATTCAGACTCAGTCTCATTTATGTAGAGATTAAACTTCAGAATCATTCATTGATGTTAAAGTGCAGTTTTTCAAATGTTTGTTGCACATGCTCCCGACCAAACCAGTCCAGGTGGAAGACGATGTGAAGAGAAAGCTCCAGAGGATGAATATCGCACATTTACGTTGGAAATAAATGTCCTTTAATTAGACATTGTCATGCAAAAGTTGGATTTCCCTTTAATGATGTTCAAATCTTTGTTGAGTGTTTTGTTGATGTTGGTTTCTAAATGTTTTCTGACACTCGGCCCCAAAGATTAAAACCTTTTACGTCTCACAAGCTGCAACAATTCACACATTAACTATCTTTCTGACTAAACTAAGATAATAAGTGAAAAACTGCCTGATTCCTGCATCATGAATGTAAATCTTTTTGGTTTTTATGACAGTAAACTGAATATATTTGGGTTTGACATTTTATAAACCAAAACAAGAAATGAATTATTGGAGAAAACAATCAACAGATTAATGGACAAAGAAAATGTGTTTTCCAACATATATGGCTGAATTACTCCAACATTACAAGATACATACAATTTGAATTCAATTTTATTTATGTAACGCCAAATACAGGTCAAATTGTCTCAAGACACTTTATTTTTATATTTTTTGTCATATTTAAAATATGACAAAGTAAGAAATTTAAACCTCTTGACTAATCCAATTTATTATATGGTTTTTAAGAGACTAATGGACAACTAAAACTAATAAACATGAGGTCAAATAGAAGGAACATTTTTAAATACTGCAGTCCCACGATGACAAGAATAAAGTTTCTCAACAAAAACTAAATCTGCTGGTGGATTCCATTAAAGTCCTAATAAATGATAAAGTGTGATACTAAAGGTTTGTGGTGCTAAAAATGTCAAAGTAAAGATATCAAGTTGAACATCTGGATGGAAGTTGATAAAAGTTGACCTTCTTTCATTTCTCTGGAGCGACTCCATGGATTTTATGGATGGTGGTTAAAGACCTGCTCTTCTAGTGGTCTTCCTTCTAGTCGCTGTAAAAAGTCAGTCCATCCTGGGCGACTTCAACACCTCTTCATGACAACTTGTCCTGCCTCGGACCTCGTGGAAACTCCAGAAACTCGGGAAAACCAGTCTAGACTCGAAGAACTCGTGGAGACTCGAATAACTCGTGGGGCGGGGGAAGGTGTGGTGGGTGGTGGGGGAGTAGAGGGGGGAGGCCGCCACCCACCTCCCCGCCTACTCTCCGCCCTGACTCCACCCAGACTCTGCCTTGGCTCCACCCATGTGATCACGGGAGGAACTACGATGCCAAAGGGACGACGAATTTATTTCTTTTCATCTGATCTGTAGCTCAGTGAGTTAAGGATTTGCCTATGGAGCTGCAGGTCGCTGGTTCAAGACCAGACCCTTCTTAAAATTTTCTCAAAATCCTGACAAAGACAAAGAAAGAAAATTGCCACTGGTGGGTCTTGAACCTGCGACCTTCCAGTTGGTAGTCTGTCTTCTTATCCCCTGAGCTACTCGCTCAGATACTAATTTTTCTTTTTTTTGCGCATTTATCATCTATTTTTTGTCGTTTTCGGGTTTTTTTTTAACTCGAGTCTCGACTTGACCGTTTTTCTCAGGAGGTTGGACTTCAGCCTTTGTGCTGGAGGGTTGAACCCTCAGTTCCAAGACTTTCCAAAGCCTCCACACCTCCCGAGTCCTCAGGACCTGAGCTTTCACACAGTCTGAGGGCTGAAATTTTCTAAGTCCCACAGTAGTTCTCTGTTAGTTTGAACCTTCAGACAGTCTGAGGACTGAAATTTTCTAAGTTCCTGAGTAGTTCTCTGTTAGTTTGAACCTTCAGACAGTCTGAGGACTGAAATCTTAAAAGTTTCTCAGTAATTCTCTGTTCGTTTGAACTTTCTGGTTAACAGAAGCCTTAAAACTTGTGACCATGAGTCTTGATTTCACATTTAGACAATCCATCTGAGGTCTTCTCAGACCTTCACCTGTGGGTTTTTTAGAAATCCTCAACAAACTTTGATTCTCTTCACTGAACGGTAAAGTTTGTGGAGATCAGAAGGTAACATTAGTTTGATCAATGCCTTCAACCTCGAGTAGACTTTATCTGGAAATCCGTTTTCTGAAACGAGTTCTTAGTAAATCTGTCCACAATCAAACCAAGAACATAGAAAGAGGAAATGTTTGAAGAAACAACTTGATGTTTTCATTTCAGACTAGAAAACACTTGAAGGCCTTTATCTGTTTTTGCTCTTTTGATCATTTTATTGTTTCTTCTGTTTAATTTGATCTTCTAAAGTTTAACTGGTGCCCTTTCAAAGGTTTTATCTTTAGTTTGATTCTTCTTAAATGTTTAGTTTTGCTCTTTTCTCACCTTTTATTCTGTTCTAATGTCTGATCTGATTTCGAAATGTTTTATCTTTTTAATGTTTGTTGTTTTTTCAAATGTTTTATCGGCTTGTTTGAAAAATTTCCTTTTCTTTCCCAATGTTTAATTTTTCGATTAAATCTTTGTTAAGGTTTTTGTTTTAAATGTTTTACCACCTTTTAATGGTTAATTTTCTTTTTTAATGCTTCATTGTATTTTCTGTTTAATTCCTATTTAAAGTTTTATTGTCTTTAAGATTTAATTTTCTAATTAAACATTTAATTTTTTAATTAAATGTTTTGACTTTTAAAGGTTTAATAATCTAATTAAATATTTTGTATTTTTCTAAATGTGTAATATTCTTGTTTAATTGTATTTTTTAAATGTTTAATTATCTAAAGTATTTCATCTTTAATGTTTAATATTTTTGTTTAAAAATTCTTGTTTAATTTCATAATTACATGCTTTGTATCTTCCATTTAATTATCTAATTAAATATTTTGGCTAATATAATTTAATTGTATTTAATGTTTAATGTTCTTTTGAAAAGTTTTATTATATTAAATGTTTTTTTCTTTTGATTTAATTGCTTTTTTACCGTAGTTTATTTCTTTAATCTTTTTTTCTGTCAAGATTTTAACCCCAACCTTAAAAATGAAATAACCCCTTAAATCACAGTGAAAATACTTCTGTTGTCACAATCATGAGTTAATCAATTATTCAGTTTATCAATTCAACTTTATTTGTTTAGCACCTTTTACACAGATAACAAAACTAAACAAGCAAAGAGAAAAAAAAACTATGCTAAAACTACGATTAAAACTCAAAAACATTTAAAAAAAAAAAAAATTAACATGGTAATAAAATATGTTGTGTCCAGGGGATGGAAGGAGTTTATTGAAGTCTTCTTGGGCTCACATGGTAAATCATTTAAAATATAAACTTGACATTCAGTCTAAGGAAACTGCTGAGCAACAGAAGAACCAACAATATCTCCTGTTTTCTCCTTTAATGAGTCGACTCTTCTTGTGCTTTCAGACCAAAGAACTACAGACTCTTCACAACCTGCTCAAACTCTTGGTACAGGACCTCACCACACGAGTCAAGAAGGTTTCCGTCTCATTTCTACTCTGAAGCTCACCTTCTCTTGCTCAAACTGCTGATAAATGTTTCTGCTGCTCTAAAGTCTGATCTCCAGAACTTCCTAAAAACTCTCAAAGTCTCTTCTGCTGCAGGTTGCTTTGTAGAACTGTTGCAGAAAACCTCACTAAACCACATGGAGGGGCCTCAAGATAGTCGTCCAAATGAAACCATACAAAAACCAAACTAGTACAACCCAAACGCTAAAGTCTCCTGCAGCCTACCAGAGAACCTCTGAGAACAGAGAATCAGGACAGGATCTCTTACCTTCTGGACAACCAACACTGGTTCTCAAACAAGAATACAGAATGTGTCTGACCAAAAACCTCTAAAGACTCACTACAGCCAAGATAAAGACACAACTCAGCTGCACCAAATCCACTAATCACTGCACACATTAGCACCATGTGCTAACTGTGGCTAAAGAACCACATTTACCAAGACAACTATCCAGTACAAAGCCCTAAAACACACCAAGAAACACATTAAAGCCCATTTTACTGCTGGAAGCTGCAAGCCAAAGCCTAAAGAACAAACTAAAGCAATGGAGCCAAACCCGGTTCACTGGTGGAGAGAAGCAGAGGAAATGTTTGTCTGCAGCTAAATAAAGCAGGAAGACACTGAGCTGCTCAGGTGTTCCTGATAATACCAAGCAGCCACCTGGACAGCCAATAGGAACACAGCTTACTGGAAGTCCAGAGGGCTGGGTTAGTGAAGGAAATTTAATTTAAAGTTGAAGCAGAAAGTTAACAAAGAAAGTTGAAAACCACCTTCTGATACCTGAAATCTCTGAGTTTTCACACAAAGAACACCTGAACATGTCAAACTGGTTCCATAGTAGAACCATCATTGTAAAAACGTCATAGTATGGTGTGTTGCTCAAAAAACATTAGGACCCGGCTGTCAGGGAACAAACATGTAAGAAACATGAGAACAGAGAGAACCCAACCAGTAGGTCACAGTTTATCATCCCCCAGTCATCTCCTGAAGTCCATATGGTGAGAGACATCAGTATCTGGTTGTTAATTTACCAGAGGATGCTTATAATCATGCTGATGTGGTCTGTACTCTACAGTATTTTAGTGACTCATTAAATGCCTAAGTTGTTTTTTTTAAAATGCTTTTTAGTTTTTACTAAACATTTAATAGCCTATATGTAATCAATAAATGGCCTTTGCCTATCTTAAGAAAAATTCACTCAGAACTCTGATATGTTAACAGTACTAAATAAATCAATACATACATGCATACACACATAAATAAGTTAATACATTAACTGTGTTAAGATAAGATTTAGATTTTAAAAAAGTTGTTTATTTTTTTGCAGAATCCAGTATTGCTCACTGGTTGGTCATTTCATTTTGTTAGTTTGATTTCACTGTTTAAAATGATGCCACCTCTTTTCAGACAGAACCTGTGATAATAAAACAATACAAAATTTTTAGTTCCATGTTAATAAAGCACTTAAAGCTTTAAGTATGGCTAAATCCTTTTTTCAAAATTAAATATATCACTCCTTAGGTGGTAGTGACCCCAAGTTCAGTAAAGTTGGAAAGATATTCACAGATTCGGACTTCCAGCATCAATGACTCGTTAGATATAGGTCGTCAAAACATTTAATTAGATTATTAAACCTTTAAAAGTCAAAACATTTAATTAAAAAATGTAATGTTTAATTAGAAAATTAAATCTTAAAGACAAAACTTTAAATAGGAATTAAACAGAAAATACAATGAAGCATTTAAAAAGAAAATTAAACATTAAAAGGTGGTAAAACCTTTAAAAAGAAAAACCTTAAAGATTTAATTGAAAAATTAAACACGGGGAAAGAAAAGGACATTTTTCAAACAAGCCAATAAAACATTTGAAAAAACAACATCGTGGGACTGCAGTATTTAAAACTGTTCCTTCTATTTGACCTCATGTTTATTAGTTTTAGTGGAGAAAGTTATTTTAGTTATCGATTAGTCTCTTAAAAACCGAATAATAAATTGGATTAGTCAAGAGGTTTAAATTTCTTACTTTGTCATATTTTAAATATGACAAAAAATATAAAGTGTGTTGAGACAATTTGACCTGTAAGTGGCATTATATAAATAAAATTGAATTAAAATTGTATGTATCTTGTAATGTTGGAGTAATTCAGCCATATATGTTGGAAAACACATTTTCTTTGACCATTAATCTGTTGATTTTTTTCTCCAGTAATTCATTTCTTGTTTTGGTTTATAAAATGTCAAACCCAAATATATTCAGTTTACTGTCATAAAACCCAAAAAGATTTACATTCATGATGCAGGAATCAGGCAGTTTTTCACTTTTTATCTTAGTTTAGTCAGACAGATAGTTGATAATGTGTGAATTGTTGCAGCTTGTGAGCCGTAGAAGGTTTTAATCTTTGGGGCCGAGTGTCAAAAAACATTTAGAAACAAACATCAACAAAACACTCAAAGATCTGAACATCATTTGCATGACAATGTCTAATTAAAGGACATTTATTTCCAACGTAAATGTGTGATATTCATCCTCTGGAGCTTTCTCTTCACATCATCTTCCACCTGGACTGCTTTGGTCGGGAGCATGTGCAGCAAACATTTGAAAAACTGCACTTTAACATCAATGAATGGCACTGAAGTTTAATCTCTACATAAATGAGACTGAGTCTGGATGTGCTGCTCTGTCATTAACTCCTAAGTTGAGGGAAAGTTCAAACAAAAGAGGGCAGTTCAGATAAGACTTGAGAATGAGCTTATTTTGAACAAACATCTCAGACTTTCTGAGCTTCAGCACCTCTAGCAAGATATTTTAACAACAAGCAACTCAAGAGATCCAGAAGTTGGAGAGAGTTAGCTTTAGCTGAGCCAAAGAACATGTGGGACGCTAACCTAGCAAACATTTCAGACTTTTCTCTGTGAATTCTGAGAAATAATTTACTATTTAATGACAGAGCTACACATCTTAACTCAGTCTCATTAAAACAGACTCTAATTCAGTGTCATCCATCCATATTAAAGTGCAGTTACCCAAAATGTTTGCTGCATGAGCTCCAACAAAACCTGTCCAGGTAGAAGGCCACTTTGACAAACAGGAAGTGGACGATTCCAAGCAGATTTATAGAAGGGGGAACCAGACTGTACTAAGTGTGGTCGAGTATAGAGGGGTGTTTTGTGGGTTTTTAAGGCTGATAATGATTATTAGTGAGACATTTGGAGTCGATATTCATTTGGAGTAAATGAAAGTATTTAAAATCTTAGAGTTAAACTTAGAAGAACACAAACTCTAACAGGAAACTTTGTTGATACGTTTTAGTTTTGTTTACAGATGTTAAGTTAAAGGAGTTTTATTCGTGACGTATAACCAATCAAATCACTCCAGAAGACAGAGCAACCACAGGTAGATAAAGGTTCAGAGCCAAAGTAGCGCCATTTTTAAATGTATTTATTACCGTAAATCAGTAAAAAATAAAATACTGATAATCAGTAAATCAGTCAGCCCACAATTACTAAAATTCTACAATGTATGTCTCTTTCCTTTGACTTGATATTTGTACAGTATACGATGTATATTATGGAGTTTTTTCATACCAAAGGCTATACTATGATGTTTTCTAAGAGACATATGATGCTACTCTGTTTGTTCTGGCCCTGCACTCCTCCTCTGTTGTTTTCTAGATTGTACTCAGCTGCATGCCTTCATCCACCCGGCCTCCGTTGACTCGTCCCGCCTGCCGTCTCTGGAGCTGAAGCTGGATTGGAACAGACCAAAGTACAGTCCAATCACGATGCCAGCTGCCTCTCAAAAGGCTCCTTCATCTGGCAGGTGGTTGCACTTCTGAGAGGAAGCTGAGCTGGCCCGGCAGAACTTTGGAGATGTGTTCCAGTGGTTGGTGGATGTGTGGGGAGATAGAGAGGGACCTTTGACTTGTTCAGAAAGGACAACAGGGAAACCCATTGGTAGTTTTAGTTTAGGGTGCTACTGCGGTGTGTTTTTGGGCTTGAAGAGGTGAACAGGAAGAGGTTTTTTTCGTATTGATTATCTTTTACTTTGTTCCTGGTTGGAATGCCCATCAATGTCAACATGAAGTTCACTTTTACTTCTGTTTATTTATTTTTATTTTACTAACACCCATTTGCTTTTAACCCCCTCACATGTTGTGTTGTTGTAAACTTACTCTTTCAAATAAAAATACTCGTCTAAGCATCTGGAAACCAGCATTTGGACTGTTTTGGTGTTGCTCCTCACCTACTGAAGACAGCCGGGACAAAACAACGTTTTGTGGACCAAAGGCTATACTATGATGTTTTTAGAGCGACATGCTATACTATGACGTTTTTAGAGCGACATGCTATACTCTGACATTTTTTGGACGACATGCTATACTATGACGTTTTTGGACGACATGCTATACTATGACGTTTTTAGAGCGACATGCTATACTATGATGTTCTTTGGACGACATGCTATAC